>NW_026705154.1:900000-1153663 GCF_029867415.1 Vicia villosa | reverse complement strand
GGTTTCTGGCTATTTTTTATTTTGCACCTTCTTTTGTTTTGTTCGACGTATTTCAGAAGTTTGTGATGATGTCGAACACACTCAACTTCCTGAACATCACTCCATTACAAAACGGAAATTTTTAGCAAACCTACCTCTTATTTCAATCTAAAATGCAGTAACATTAGGTTCTTTTGTTGCTTTGAATATAATAAATAATACTTTATTGAATGATAATATGATTGTAATATTTTCGATGTTCGTAGGTTTTAATTTACACCACACTTTAATAATTATTTATGATATCTACACAATAAATTTGCAAAATGGAATGTTTGAAATAATGGTTGCTATCTTATTGAAAGATGCTATATCATTTTTTAGCATATTATATACATTATATATTGTGTATTGCCATTTCGGCCATTATAATTGTTTCAAAAATTATGCTTTTTCCATCAAAGATAAAAAAACTGGTGGCAGTCGTGTGAATGTTTTCCGCGTACATGGATATAAAAGATAAAGAATTGGTGGCGGACGTGTGAATTTTTTCCGTGTACATGCATATCAAAGATAAAGAACTGGTGGCGGACTAACATTGTTAGGTCTGCATCAATGCCAACTACACGTCATGGAATCTGCCGTAATGTTACGTCTGAATCAGTGCCAACAAGAATTCATAGAGTCATCTGTTGAATCATCCGTTCTCATAGTGGTAAGTGCTAAATATTTTTTAAATAAATAATTCGTTTTTAACCGGATCACACCATATACTTAATTGTTTTTATTTTGTTGTGTTGTAGCCTAGTACCCTACTTTGTCTCCTGAGTAGAATGAGTTATCACCTTGCTTATATAAGGTATGTGATTGCTATATTTTTTTGACTATGTAAGGCCATTATCTGGACATTTTTCTTATACATGATACTTTCAATAAATTCTTTCAATCAAATCACATTTGCACATATATTTTAATGTCTTTATTTCATTTTCTGTTTATTTCTCAAATGCTTTTTACTATAGATGAGGCTTTATCTTTTCCCGGAACACATACTCGAATTTTTGTTTTTATGTTCTTCACATGTACAATTTCATTGCTTATGATGCTTAGTATATGTTGGCAATTTTGTTTATTTGTTTTCATTATATGGTTTCTGGCTGTTTTTTATTTTGCACCTTCTTTTGTTTTGTTCGACGTATTTCAGAAGTTCGTGATGATGTCGAACACACTCAACTTCCTGAACATCACTCCATTACAAAACGGAAATTTTTAGCAAACCTACCTCTTATTTCAATCTAAAATGCAGTAACATTAGGTTCTTTTGTTGCTTTGAATATAATAAATAATACTTTTTTGAATGATAATATGATTGTAATATTTTCGATGTTCGTAGGTTTTAATTTACACCACACTTTAATAATTATTTATGATATCTACACAATAAATTTGCAAAATGGAATGTTTGAAATAATGGTTGCTATCTTATTGAACGATGTTATATCATTTTTTAGCATATTATATACGTTATATATTGTGTATTGTCATTTCGACCATTATAATTGTTTCAAAAATTATGCTTTTTCCATCAAAGATAAAAAAACTGGTGGCAGTCATGTGAATGTTTTCCGCGTACATGGATATCAAAGATAAAGAATTGGTGGCGGACGTGTGAATTTTTTCCGTGTACATGCATATCAAAGATAAAGAACTGGTGGCGGACTAACATTGTTAGGTATGCATCATTGCCAACTACACATAATGGTATCTGTCATAATGTTACGTCGGAATAAGTGCCAACAAGAATTCATAGAGTCATCTGTTGAATCATCCGTTCTCATAGTGGTAAGTGCTAAATATTTTTTAAATAAATAATTCGTTTTTAACCGGATCACACCATATACTTAATTGTTTTTATTTTGTTGTGTTGTAGCCTAGTACCCTACTTTGTCTCCTGAGTAGAATGAGTTATCACCTTGCTTATATAAGGTATGTGATTGCTATATTTTTTTGACTATGTAAGGCCATTATCTGGACATTTTTCTTATACATGATACTTTCAATAAATTCTTTCAATCAAATCACATTTGCACATATATTTTAATGTCTTTATTTCATTTTCTGTTTATTTCTCAAATGCTTTTTACTATAGATGAGGCTTTATCTTTTCCCGGAACACATACTCGAATTTTTGTTTTTATGTTCTTCACATGTACAATTTCATTGCTTATGATGCTTAGTATATGTTGGCAATTTTGTTTATTTGTTTTCATTATATGGTTTCTGGCTGTTTTTTATTTTGCACCTTCTTTTGTTTTGTTCGACGTATTTCAGAAGTTCGTGATGATGTCGAACACACTCAACTTCCTGAACATCACTCCATTACAAAACGGAAATTTTTAGCAAACCTACCTCTTATTTCAATCTAAAATGCAGTAACATTAGGTTCTTTTGTTGCTTTGAATATAATAAATAATACTTTATTGAATGATAATATGATTGTAATATTTTCGATGTTCGTAGGTTTTAATTTACACCACACTTTAATAATTATTTATGATATCTACACAATAAATTTGCAAAATGGAATGTTTGAAATAATGGTTGCTATCTTATTGAAAGATGCTATATCATTTTTTAGCATATTATATACATTATATATTGTGTATTGCCATTTCGGCCATTATAATTGTTTCAAAAATTATGCTTTTTCCATCAAAGATAAAAAAACTGGTGGCAGTCGTGTGAATGTTTTCCGCGTACATGGATATAAAAGATAAAGAATTGGTGGCGGACGTGTGAATTTTTTCCGTGTACATGCATATCAAAGATAAAGAACTGGTGGCGGACTAACATTGTTAGGTCTGCATCAATGCCAACTACACGTCATGGAATCTGCCGTAATGTTACGTCTGAATCAGTGCCAACAAGAATTCATAGAGTCATCTGTTGAATCATCCGTTCTCATAGTGGTAAGTGCTAAATATTTTTTAAATAAATAATTCGTTTTTAACCGGATCACACCATATAATTAATTGTTTTTATTTTGATGTGTTGTAGCCTAGTACCCTACTTTGTCTCCTGAGTAGAATGAGTTATCACCTTGCTTATATAAGGTATGTGATTGCTATATTTTTTTGACTATGTAAGGCCATTATCTGGACATTTTTCTTATACATGATACTTTCAATAAATTCTTTCAATCAAATCACATTTGCACATATATTTTAATGTCTTTATTTCATTTTCTGTTTATTTCTCAAATGCTTTTTACTATAGATGAGGCTTTATCTTTTCCCGGAACACATACTCGAATTTTTGTTTTTATGTTCTTCACATGTACAATTTCATTGCTTATGATGCTTAGTATATGTTGGCAATTTTGTTTATTTGTTTTCATTATATGGTTTCTGGCTGTTTTTTATTTTGCACCTTCTTTTGTTTTGTTCGACGTATTTCAGAAGTTCGTGATGATGTCGAACACACTCAACTTCCTGAACATCACTCCATTACAAAACGGAAATTTTTAGCAAACCTACCTCTTATTTCAATCTAAAATGCAGTAACAATAGGTTCTTTTGTTGCTTTGAATATAATAAATAATACTTTTTTGAATGATAATATGATTGTAATATTTTCGATGTTCGTAGGTTTTAATTTACACCACACTTTAATAATTATTTATGATATCTACACAATAAATTTGCAAAATGGAATGTTTGAAATAATGGTTGCTATCTTATTGAACGATGCTATATCATTTTTTAGCATATTATATACATTATATATTGTGTATTGCCATTTCGACCATTATAATTGTTTCAAAAATTATGCTTTTTCCATCAAAGATAAAAAAACTGGTGGCAGACGTGTGAATGTTTTCCGCGTACATGGATATCAAAGATAAAGAATTGGTGGCGGACGTGTGAATTTTTTCCGTGTACATGCATATCAAAGATAAAGAACTGGTGGCGGACTAACATTGTTAGGTATGCATCATTGCCAACTACACGTCATGGAATCTGCCGTAATGTTACGTCTGAATCAGTGCCAACAAGAATTCATAGAGTCATCTGTTGAATCATCCGTTCTCATAGTGGTAAGTGCTAAATATTTTTTAAATAAATAATTCGTTTTTAACCGGATCACACCATATAATTAATTGTTTTTATTTTGATGTGTTGTAGCCTAGTACCCTACTTTGTCTCCTGAGTAGAATGAGTTATCACCTTGCTTATATAAGGTATGTGATTGCTATATTTTTTTGCTATGTAAGGCCATTATCTGGACATTTTTCTAATACATGATACTTTCAATAAATTCTTTCAATCAAATCACATTTGCACATATATTTTAATGTATTTATTTCATTTTCTGTTTATTTCTCAAATGCTTTTTACTATAGATGAGGCTTTATCTTTTCCCGGAACACATACTCGAATTTTTGTTTTTATGTTCTTCACATGTACAATTTCATTGCTTATGATGCTTAGTATATGTTGGCAATTTTGTTTATTTGTTTTCATTATATGGTTTCTGGCTGTTTTTTATTTTGCACCTTCTTTTGTTTTGTTCGACGTATTTCAGAAGTTCGTGATGATGTCGAACACACTCAACTTCCTGAACATCACTCCATTACAAAACGGAAATTTTTAGCAAACCTACCTCTTATTTCAATCTAAAATGCAGTAACAATAGGTTCTTTTGTTGCTTTGAATATAATAAATAATACTTTTTTGAATGATAATATGATTGTAATATTTTCGATGTTCGTAGGTTTTAATTTACACCACACTTTAATAATTATTTATGATATCTACACAATAAATTTGCAAAATGGAATGTTTGAAATAATGGTTGCTATCTTATTGAACGATGTTATATCATTTTTTAGCATATTATATACGTTATATATTGTGTATTGTCATTTCGACCATTATAATTGTTTCAAAAATTATGCTTTTTCCATCAAAGATAAAAAAACTGGTGGCAGTCATGTGAATGTTTTCCGCGTACATGGATATAAAAGATAAAGAATTGGTGGCGGACGTGTGAATTTTTTCCGTGTACATGCATATCAAAGATAAAGAACTGGTGGCGGACTAACATTGTTAGGTCTGCATCATTGCCAACTACACGTCATGGAATCTGCCGTAATGTTACGTCTGAATCAGTGCCAACAAGAATTCATAGAGTCATCTGTTGAATCATCCGTTCTCATAGTGGTAAGTGCTAAATATTTTTTAAATAAATAATTCGTTTTTAACCGGATCACACCATATAATTAATTGTTTTTATTTTGATGTGTTGTAGCCTAGTACCCTACTTTGTCTCCTGAGTAGAATGAGTTATCACCTTGCTTATATAAGGTATGTGATTGCTATATTTTTTTGACTATGTAAGGCCATTATCTGGACATTTTTCTTATACATGATACTTTCAATAAATTCTTTCAATCAAATCACATTTGCACATATATTTTAATGTCTTTATTTCATTTTCTGTTTATTTCTCAAATGCTTTTTACTATAGATGAGGCTTTATCTTTTCCCGGAACACATACTCGAATTTTTGTTTTTATGTTCTTCACATGTACAATTTCATTGCTTATGATGCTTAGTATATGTTGGCAATTTTGTTTATTTGTTTTCATTATATGGTTTCTGGCTGTTTTTTATTTTGCACCTTCTTTTGTTTTGTTCGACGTATTTCAGAAGTTCGTGATGATGTCGAACACACTCAACTTCCTGAACATCACTCCATTACAAAACGGAAATTTTTAGCAAACCTACCTCTTATTTCAATCTAAAATGCAGTAACAATAGGTTCTTTTGTTGCTTTGAATATAATAAATAATACTTTTTTGAATGATAATATGATTGTAATATTTTCGATGTTCGTAGGTTTTAATTTACACCACACTTTAATAATTATTTATGATATCTACACAATAAATTTGCAAAATGGAATGTTTGAAATAATGGTTGCTATCTTATTGAACGATGTTATATCATTTTTTAGCATATTATATACATTATATATTGTGTATTGCCATTTCGGCCATTATAATTGTTTCAAAAATTATGCTTTTTCCATCAAAGATAAAAAAACTGGTGGCAGTCGTGTGAATGTTTTCCGCGTACATGGATATCAAAGATAAAGAATTGGTGGCGGACGTGTGAATTTTTTCCGTGTACATGCATATCAAAGATAAAGAACTGGTGGCGGACTAACATTGTTAGGTATGCATCATTGCCAACTACACGTCATGGAATCTGCCGTAATGTTACGTCTGAATCAGTGCCAACAAGAATTCATAGAGTCATCTGTTGAATCATCCGTTCTCATAGTGGTAAGTGCTAAATATTTTTTAAATAAATAATTCGTTTTTAACCGGATCACACCATATAATTAATTGTTTTTATTTTGATGTGTTGTAGCCTAGTACCCTACTTTGTCTCCTGAGTAGAATGAGTTATCACCTTGCTTATATAAGGTATGTGATTGCTATATTTTTTGGCTATGTAAGGCCATTATCTGGACATTTTTCTAATACATGATACTTTCAATAAATTCTTTCAATCAAATCACATTTGCACATATATTTTAATGTATTTATTTCATTTTCTGTTTATTTCTCAAATGCTTTTACTATAGATGAGGCTTTATCTTTTCCCGGAACAAATACTCGAATTTTTGTTTTTATGTTCTTCACATGTACAATTTCATTGCTTATGATGCTTAGTATATGTTGGCAATTTTGTTTATTTGTTTTCATTATATGGTTTCTGGCTGTTTTTTATTTTGCACCTTCTTTTGTTTTGTTCGACGTATTTCAGAAGTTCGTGATGATGTCGAACACACTCAACTTCCTGAACATCACTCCATTACAAAACGGAAATTTTTAGCAAACCTACCTCTTATTTCAATCTAAAATGCAGTAACAATAGGTTCTTTTGTTGCTTTGAATATAATAAATAATACTTTTTTGAATGATAATATGATTGTAATATTTTCGATGTTCGTAGGTTTTAATTTACACCACACTTTAATAATTATTTATGATATCTACACAATAAATTTGCAAAATGGAATGTTTGAAATAATGGTTGCTATCTTATTGAACGATGTTATATCATTTTTTAGCATATTATATACATTATATATTGTGTATTGCCATTTCGGCCATTATAATTGTTTCAAAAATTATGCTTTTTCCATCAAAGATAAAAAAACTGGTGGCAGACGTGTGAATGTTTTCCGCGTACATGGATATCAAAGATAAAGAATTGGTGGCGGACGTGTGAATTTTTTCCGTGTACATGCATATCAAAGATAAAGAACTGGTGGCGGACTAACATTGTTAGGTATGCATCATTGCCAACTACACGTCATGGAATCTGCCGTAATGTTACGTCTGAATCAGTGCCAACAAGAATTCATAGAGTCATCTGTTGAATCATCCGTTCTCATAGTGGTAAGTGCTAAATATTTTTTAAATAAATAATTCGTTTTTAACCGGATCACACCATATAATTAATTGTTTTTATTTTGATGTGTTGTAGCCTAGTACCCTACTTTGTCTCCTGAGTAGAATGAGTTATCACCTTGCTTATATAAGGTATGTGATTGCTATATTTTTTGGCTATGTAAGGCCATTATCTGGACATTTTTCTAATACATGATACTTTCAATAAATTCTTTCAATCAAATCACATTTGCACATATATTTTAATGTATTTATTTCATTTTCTGTTTATTTCTCAAATGCTTTTACTATAGATGAGGCTTTATCTTTTCCCGGAACAAATACTCGAATTTTTGTTTTTATGTTCTTCACATGTACAATTTCATTGCTTATGATGCTTAGTATATGTTGGCAATTTTGTTTATTTGTTTTCATTATATGGTGTCTGGCTGTTTTTTATTTTGCACCTTCTTTTGTTTTGTTCGACGTATTTCAGAAGTTCGTGATGATGTCGAACACACTCAACTTCCTGAACATCACTCCATTACAAAACGGAAATTTTTAGCAAACCTACCTCTTATTTCAATCTAAAATGCAGTAACAATAGGTTCTTTTGTTGCTTTGAATATAATAAATAATACTTTTTTGAATGATAATATGATTGTAATATTTTCGATGTTCGTAGGTTTTAATTTACACCACACTTTAATAATTATTTATGATATCTACACAATAAATTTGCAAAATGGAATGTTTGAAATAATGGTTGCTATCTTATTGAACGATGTTATATCATTTTTTAGCATATTATATACATTATATATTGTGTATTGCCATTTCGGCCATTATAATTGTTTCAAAAATTATGCTTTTTCCATCAAAGATAAAAAAACTGGTGGCAGACGTGTGAATGTTTTCCGCGTACATGGATATCAAAGATAAAGAATTGGTGGCGGACGTGTGAATTTTTTCCGTGTACATGCATATCAAAGATAAAGAACTGGTGGCGGACTAACATTGTTAGGTATGCATCATTGCCAACTACACGTCATGGAATCTGCCGTAATGTTACGTCTGAATCAGTGCCAACAAGAATTCATAGAGTCATCTGTTGAATCATCCGTTCTCATAGTGGTAAGTGCTAAATATTTTTTAAATAAATAATTCGTTTTTAACCGGATCACACCATATAATTAATTGTTTTTATTTTGATGTGTTGTAGCCTAGTACCCTACTTTGTCTCCTGAGTAGAATGAGTTATCACCTTGCTTATATAAGGTATGTGATTGCTATATTTTTTGGCTATGTAAGGCCATTATCTGGACATTTTTCTAATACATGATACTTTCAATAAATTCTTTCAATCAAATCACATTTGCACATATATTTTAATGTATTTATTTCATTTTCTGTTTATTTCTCAAATGCTTTTACTATAGATGAGGCTTTATCTTTTCCCGGAACAAATACTCGAATTTTTGTTTTTATGTTCTTCACATGTACAATTTCATTGCTGATGATGCTTAGTATATGTTGGCAATTTTGTTTATTTGTTTGCATTATATGGTGTCTGGCTGTTTTTTATTTTGCACCTTCTTTTGTTTTGTTCGACGTATTTCAGAAGTTCGTGATGATGTCGAACACACTCAACTTCCTGAACATCACTCCATTACAAAACGGAAATTTTTAGAAAACCTACCTCTTATTTCAATCTAAAATGCAGTAACAATAGGTTCTTTTGTTGCTTTGAATATAATAAATAATACTTTTTTGAATGATAATATGATTGTAATATTTTCGATGTTCGTAGGTTTTAATTTACACCACACTTTAATAATTATTTATGATATCTACACAATAAATTTGCAAAATGGAATGTTTGAAATAATGGTTGCTATCTTATTGAACGATGTTATATCATTTTTTAGCATATTATATACGTTATATATTGTGTATTGTCATTTCGACCATTATAATTGTTTCAAAAATTATGCTTTTTCCATCAAAGATAAAAAAAACTGGTGGCAGACATGTGAATGTTTTCCGCGTACATGGATATCAAAGATAAAGAATTGGTGGCGGACGTGTGAATTTTTTCCGTGTACATGCATATCAAAGATAAAGAACTGGTGGCGGACTAACATTGTTAGGTATGCATCATTGCCAACTACACGTCATGGAATCTGTCGTAATGTTACGTCTGAATCAGTGCCAACAAGAATTCATAGAGTCATCTGTTGAATCATCCGTTCTCATAGTGGTAAGTGCTAAATATTTTTTAAATAAATAATTCGTTTTTAACCGGATCACACCATATACTTAATTGTTTTTATTTTGTTGTGTTGTAGCCTAGTACCCTACTTTGTCTCCTGAGTAGAATGAGTTATCACCTTGCTTATATAAGGTATGTGATTGCTATATTTTTTTGACTATGTAAGGCCATTATCTGGACATTTTTCTTATACATGATACTTTCAATAAATTCTTTCAATCAAATCACATTTGCACATATATTTTAATGTCTTTATTTCATTTTCTGTTTATTTCTCAAATGCTTTTTACTATAGATGAGGCTTTATCTTTTCCCGGAACACATACTCGAATTTTTGTTTTTATGTTCTTCACATGTACAATTTCATTGCTTATGATGCTTAGTATATGTTGGCAATTTTGTTTATTTGTTTTCATTATATGGTTTCTGGCTGTTTTTTATTTTGCACCTTCTTTTGTTTTGTTCGACGTATTTCAGAAGTTCGTGATGATGTCGAACACACTCAACTTCCTGAACATCACTCCATTACAAAACGGAAATTTTTAGCAAACCTACCTCTTATTTCAATCTAAAATGCAGTAACATTAGGTTCTTTTGTTGCTTTGAATATAATAAATAATACTTTATTGAATGATAATATGATTGTAATATTTTCGATGTTCGTAGGTTTTAATTTACACCACACTTTAATAATTATTTATGATATCTACACAATAAATTTGCAAAATGGAATGTTTGAAATAATGGTTGCTATCTTATTGAAAGATGCTATATCATTTTTTAGCATATTATATACATTATATATTGTGTATTGCCATTTCGGCCATTATAATTGTTTCAAAAATTATGCTTTTTCCATCAAAGATAAAAAAACTGGTGGCAGTCGTGTGAATGTTTTCCGCGTACATGGATATAAAAGATAAAGAATTGGTGGCGGACGTGTGAATTTTTTCCGTGTACATGCATATCAAAGATAAAGAACTGGTGGCGGACTAACATTGTTAGGTCTGCATCATTGCCAACTACACGTCATGGAATCTGCCGTAATGTTACGTCTGAATCAGTGCCAACAAGAATTCATATAGTCATCTGTTGAATCATCCGTTCTCATAGTGGTAAGTGCTAAATATTTTTTAAATAAATAATTCGTTTTTAACCGGATCACACCATATAATTAATTGTTTTTATTTTGATGTGTTGTAGCCTAGTACCCTACTTTGTCTCCTGAGTAGAATGAGTTATCACCTTGCTTATATAAGGTATGTGATTGCTATATTTTTTTGACTATGTAAGGCCATTATCTGGACATTTTTCTTATACATGATACTTTCAATAAATTCTTTCAATCAAATCACATTTGCACATATATTTTAATGTCTTTATTTCATTTTCTGTTTATTTCTCAAATGCTTTTTACTATAGATGAGGCTTTATCTTTTCACGGAACACATACTCGAATTTTTGTTTTTATGTTCTTCACATGTACAATTTCATTGCTATGATGCTTAGTATATGTTGGCAATTTTGTTTATTTGTTTTCATTATATGGTGTCTGGCTGTTTTTTATTTTGCACCTTCTTTTGTTTTGTTCGACGTATTTCAGAAGTTCGTGATGATGTCGAACACACTCAACTTCCTGAACATCACTCCATTACAAAACGGAAATTTTTAGCAAACCTACCTCTTATTTCAATCTAAAATGCAGTAACATTAGGTTCTTTTGTTGCTTTGAATATAATAAATAATACTTTATTGAATGATAATATGATTGTAATATTTTCGATGTTCGTAGGTTTTAATTTACACCACACTTTAATAATTATTTATGATATCTACACAATAAATTTGCAAAATGGAATGTTTGAAATAATGGTTGCTATCTTATTGAAAGATGCTATATCATTTTTTAGCATATTATATACATTATATATTGTGTATTGCCATTTCGGCCATTATAATTGTTTCAAAAATTATGCTTTTTCCATCAAAGATAAAAAAACTGGTGGCAGTCGTGTGAATGTTTTCCGCGTACATGGATATAAAAGATAAAGAATTGGTGGCGGACGTGTGAATTTTTTCCGTGTACATGCATATCAAAGATAAAGAACTGGTGGCGGACTAACATTGTTAGGTCTGCATCATTGCCAACTACACGTCATGGAATCTACCGTAATGTTACGTCTGAATCAGTGCCAACAAGAATTCATATAGTCATCTGTAGAATCATCCGTTCTCATAGTGGTAAGTGCTAAATATTTTTTAAATAAATAATTCATTTTTAACCGGATCACACCATATAATTAATTGTTTTTATTTTGATGTGTTCTAGCCTAGTACCCTACTTTGTCTCCTGAGTAGAATGAGTTATCACCTTGCTTGTATAAGGTATGTGATTGCTATATTTTTTTGACTATGTAAGGCCATTATCTGGACATTTTTCTTATACATGATACTTTCAATAAATTCTTTCAATCAAATCACATTTGCACATATATTTTAATGTCTTTATTTCATTTTCTGTTTATTTCTCAAATGCTTTTTACTATAGATGAGGCTTTATCTTTTCACGGAACACATACTCGAATTTTTGTTTTTATGTTCTTCACATGTACAATTTCATTGCATATGATGCTTAGTATATGTTGGCAATTTTGTTTATTTGTTTTCATTATATGGTGTCTGGCTGTTTTTTATTTTGCACCTTCTTTTGTTTTGTTCGACGTATTTCAGAAGTTCGTGATGATGTCGAACACACTCAACTTCCTGAACATCACTCCATTACAAAACGGAAATTTTTAGCAAACCTACCTCTTATTTCAATCTAAAATGCAGTAACATTAGGTTCTTTTGTTGCTTTGAATATAATAAATAATACTTTATTGAATGATAATATGATTGTAATATTTTCGATGTTCGTAGGTTTTAATTTACACCACACTTTAATAATTATTTATGATATCTACACAATAAATTTGCAAAATGGAATGTTTGAAATAATGGTTGCTATCTTATTGAAAGATGCTATATCATTTTTTAGCATATTATATACATTATATACTGTGTATTGCCATTTCGGCCATTATAATTGTTTCAAAAATTATGCTTTTTCCATCAAAGATAAAAAAACTGGTGGCAGTCGTGTGAATGTTTTCCGCGTACATGGATATAAAAGATAAAGAATTGGTGGCGGACGTGTGAATTTTTTCCGTGTACATTCATATCAAAGATAAAGAACTGGTGGCGGACTAACATTGTTAGGTCTGCATCATTGCCAACTACACGTCATGGAATCTACCGTAATGTTACGTCTGAATCAGTGCCAACAAGAATTCATATAGTCATCTGTAGAATCATCCGTTCTCATAGTGGTAAGTGCTAAATATTTTTTAAATAAATAATTCATTTTTAACCTGATCACACCATATAATTAATTGTTTTTATTTTGATGTGTTCTAGCCTAGTACCCTACTTTGTCTCCTGAGTAGAATGAGTTATCACCTTGCTTGTATAAGGTATGTGATTAATTGCTATATTTTTTTGACTATGTAAGGCCATTATCTGGACATTTTTCTTATACATGATACTTTCAATAAATTCTTTCAATCAAATCACATTTGCACATATATTTTAATGTCTTTATTTCATTTTCTGTTTATTTCTCAAATGCTTTTTACTATAGATGAGGCTTTATCTTTTCACGGAACACATACTCGAATTTTTGTTTTTATGTTCTTCACATGTACAATTTCATTGCATATGATGCTTAGTATATGTTGGCAATTTTGTTTATTTGTTTTCATTATATGGTGTCTGGCTGTTTTTTATTTTGCACCTTCTTTTGTTTTGTTCGACGTATTTCAGAAGTTCGTGATGATGTCGAACACACTCAACTTCCTGAACATCACTCCATTACAAAACCGAAATTTTTAGCAAACCTACCTCTTATTTCAATCTAAAATGCAGTAACATTAGGTTCTTTTATTGCTTTGAATATAATAAATAATACTTTATTGAATGATAATATGATTGTAATATTTTCGATGTTCGTAGGTTTTAATTTACACCACACTTTAATAATTATTTATGATATCTACACAATAAATTTGCAAAATGGAATGTTTGAAATAATGGTTGCTATCTTATTGAACGATGCTATATCATTTTTTAGCATATTATATACATTATATACTGTGTATTGCCATTTCGGCCATTATAATTGTTTCAAAAATTATGCTTTTTCCATCAAAGATAAAAAAACTGGTGGCAGTCGTGTGAATGTTTTCCGCGTACATGGATATAAAAGATAAAGAATTGGTGGCGGACGTGTGAATTTTTTCCGTGTACATGCATATCAAAGATAAAGAACTGGTGGCGGACTAACATTGTTAGGTCTGCATCATTGCCAACTACACGTCATGGAATCTACCGTAATTTTACGTCTGAATCAGTGCCAACAAGAATTCATATAGTCATCTGTAGAATCATCCGTTCTCATAGTGGTAAGTGCTAAATATTTTTTAAATAAATAATTCATTTTTAACCTGATCACACCATATAATTAATTGTTTTTATTTTGATGTGTTCTAGCCTAGTACCCTACTTTGTCTCCTGAGTAGAATGAGTTATCACCTTGCTTGTATAAGGTATGTGA
This sequence comes from Vicia villosa, assembly GCF_029867415.1. Taxonomy (NCBI): domain Eukaryota; kingdom Viridiplantae; phylum Streptophyta; class Magnoliopsida; order Fabales; family Fabaceae; genus Vicia; species Vicia villosa. The sequence continues at coordinate 1,139,296 of NW_026705154.1, read as the reverse complement.
TTAATTGCTATATTTTTTTGACTATGTAAGGCCATTATCTGGACATTTTTCTTATACATGATACTTTCAATAAATTCTTTCAATCAAATCACATTTGCACATATATTTTAATGTCTTTATTTCATTTTCTGTTTATTTCTCAAATGCTTTTTACTATAGATGAGGCTTTATCTTTTCACGGAACACATACTCGAATTTTTGTTTTTATGTTCTTCACATGTACAATTTCATTGCTTATGATGCTTAGTATATGTTGGCAATTTTGTTTATTTGTTTTCATTATATGGTGTCTGGCTGTTTTTTATTTTGCACCTTCTTTTGTTTTGTTCGACGTATTTCAGAAGTTCGTGATGATGTCGAACACACTCAACTTCCTGAACATCACTCCATTACAAAACGGAAATTTTTAGCAAACCTACCTCTTATTTCAATCTAAAATGCAGTAACATTAGGTTCTTTTGTTGCTTTGAATATAATAAATAATACTTTTTTGAATGATAATATGATTGTAATATTTTCGATGTTCGTAGGTTTTAATTTACAACACACTTTAATAATTATTTATGATATCTACACAATAAATTTGCCAAATGGAATGTTTGAAATAATGGTTGCTATCTTTTTGAACGATGCTATATCATTTTTTAGCATATTATATACATTATATATTGTGTATTGCCATTTCGGCCATTATAATTGTTTCAAAAATTATGCTTTTTCCATCAAAGATAAAAAAACTGGTGGCGGACGTGTGAATGTTTTCCGCGTACATGGATATCAAAGATAAAGAATTGGTGGCGGACGTGTGAATTTTTTCCGTGTACATGCATATCAAAGATAAAGAACTGGTGGCGGACTAACATTGTTAGGTCTGAATCATTGCCAACTACACGTCATGGAATCTGCCATAACGCTAGGTCTGAATCAGTGCCAACAAGAATTCATAGAGTCATCTGTAGAATTATCTGTTCTCATAGTGGTAAGTGTTAAATATTTTTTTAATAAATAATTCTTTTTTAACCGGATTACGCCATCTAATTAATTGTTTTTATTTTGATGTGTTGTAGCCTAGTACCCTACTTAGTCTCCTGAGTAGAATGAGTTATAACCTTGTTTATATAAGGTATGTGACTGCTATATTTTTTGACTATGTAAGGCCATTATCTGGACAATTAGTTTGATAGTCTATCCTGTCACTATTTAATAAGCATTTATGTATGATTTCTGTTCAAAATTTCCTTATCATTAGAGATTCTAAAGGTTTTAAAAATAATTAATTGATGTAGAACCTAGGGATCAGTGACTTTTGAGTTGCTTTTACAGTTCCTGGGTTTGAGCTTTTAAACACTTATGTCTTGAAATGTTAGGGTATAACCTTTTTTTTGAGACATTGTCTATGCATAGCTTTAGCATATCATGAGGGTAGAAGAAATAAATTTAGTTAGGACTACTGGACTAGTACAAATGGTGTAGTTGTTGTTAGTTGAGTAATGGTATACCACTAGTGAGTCCGTGACTATGAGTATCGCTCGTGATATGATGACAAAGATTGGAATTTTATGTTCATCAACCGTGAGCTGAATAATGGCGCTGATATACGAGCAATGTGGAATACTTTTACCAGTTTTGAGGAGAAAATTCCAATCGAGCTATATGCGACTATTTTAAGATCGGTCGATGATATTATCATGTTGTTGCAACTTCCACGTCGATGTTGCTTTGTAATGTTTGATTTATGTTAAAATCCTTAATGTATTTCCTATATTTATGCTATGAATTGCAATTTGAGTTTGTGATATTGGTGTTATTCAATGATGTTTTTCTTGTTTTTGTGTAGCACAAAACATGAACTATTTCTCTGGGTCAAAATCGGAAATTAAATTCCGATTTCAATGTATAGTTTATCAAGTTTTGGTACGCACCAAAAATATATTTCCGATTTTGAGAGGCATTTAAAAAATTTCGCATGGTGCCTAAGAAGAAATTTTCTTGTTCACTAGTAGCTATATTGTTTAGTTGGGCCTTTTAGCCCTTTTACTCTATTACACCATGAGCATTTCTCTTCCAATCCATCGTCACTCTTTCCATTATTTAAAAGGTATTCTTATAAATTAAATATATTTTAAACTATTTATCAATAACAATAGACTAATAATGGCTAGTTTTCTAGATATTTCATTAGCGAATCACATTATATAATAAATGAGTTGTCTTGTCAATCATTTAACATTACATGACCACCATTTGACTGTCACCTCTATAAGAGAAATACACTCGCTTCCTACTCAGAAAAGTTAAGAAAAGTTAAGAAAAGAAAGAAAATTGCTTTTTCATCTAACCTGTCTCTCCCTTTCACCGGACTTCATTGTTGGGGTTTCATTCACCAGTCTTCCTCTCTCTTTTTTACTGGTTTCTCTGTTTTACTATTCAACGACTCTTTCTCTAGTAAGTCCCTCTACTTTGTCTCTCTTGCTCTTTCCATATAAACTCTTTTTTATTTACTTTTTATAGGATTTTAGGTTTGGTGAAGACTAGAAAAACCTTATATGGTTTATTAGAATTGTAGACACTTTAACATTTCAATCCATATGTTATTTACACATGTTTGTTGATTTTTTCTTTGTAGGTTGAGCAAGAAGCACGCTTGAGTAGATTGAATTTTTCCTGTGTTTAGGTTTCATATTTTGTCTCTTGATCTTATTTTATATCTATCATAAAATTTAACCTTTCTTATCTTCATCGTTGACTTGGAACAACAGTTACCTGAGCACCCTTCGGTCCGAAAACAAGAATTGCTTAATAACTTGATCTTCCTTTCTAACCTTAATTTCATTTTTGTTAGTGCTTTTGATAATTTTCTAATACATGATACTTTCAATAAATTCTTTCAAACAAACTACATTTGCACATATATTTTAATATCTTTATTTCATTTTCTGTTTATTTCTCAAATGTTTTTTACTATAGATGAGACTTTATATTTTCCCAGAACACATACTCGAATTTTTGTTTTTATGTTCTTCACATGTACAATTTCATTGCTTATGATGATTATTATATGTTGGCAATTGTGTGCATTTGTTTTCATTATATGGTTTCTGGATGTTTTTTATTTTGCGCCTTCTTTTGTTTTGTTCGACGTATTTCAGAAGTTCGTGATGATGTCGAACACACTAAACTTCCTGAACACCACTCCATTACAAAACGAAAATTTTTAGCCAAACCTACCCCTTATTTCAGTCCAAAATGCAGTAACATTAGGTTCTTTTGTTGCTTTGAATATAATAAATAATACTTTTTTGAATGATAATATGATTGTAATATTTTTTATGTTCGTAGGTTTTAATTTACACCACACTTTAATAATTATTTATGATATCTACACAATAAATTTGTAAAATGGAATGTTTGAAATAATGGTTGCTATCTTATTGAACGATTCTATATCATTTTTTAAGCATATTATATACATTATATATTGTGTATTGCCATTTCGGCCATTATAATTGTTTCAAAAGTTATGCTTTTTCCATCAAAGATAAAAAATTGGTGGCAGACGTGTGAATGTTTTCCGTGTACATGGATTTCAAAGATAAAGAACTGGTGGCGGACGTGTGAATTTTTTCCGTGTACATGCATATCAAAGATTAAGAATTGGTGGGAGTTTAACATTGTTAGGTCTGAATCATTGCCAACTACACGTCATGGAATCCTCCGTAATGTTAGGTCTGAATCAGTGCCAACAAGAATTCATAGAGTCATCCGTAGAATCATTCGTTCTCATAGTGGTAAGTGTTAATTATTTTTTTAATAAATAATTCTTTTTTAACCGGATTACACCATCTAATTAATTGTTTTTATTTTGATGTGTTGTAGCCTGGTACCTTAATTTGTCTCCTGAGTAGAATGAGTTATCACCATGTTTATATAAGGTATGTGACTGCTATATTTTTTTGACTATGTAAGGCCATTATCTGGACAATTAGTTTGATAGTCTATGCTGTCACTATTTAATAAGCATTTATGTATGATTTCTGTTCAAACTTTCCTTATCATTAGAGATTCTAAAGGTTTAAAAATAATTAATTGATGAAGAACCTAGGGATCAGTGACTTTTGAGTTGCTTTTACAGTTCCTGGGTTTGAACTTTTAAACACTTATGTCTTGAGATTTTAGGGTATAACCTTTTCTTTTGAGACATTGTCTATGCATAATTTTAGCATATCATGAGGGTAGAAGAAATAAATTTAGTTAGGACTACTGGACTAGTACAAATGGTGTAGTTGTTGTTAGTTGAGTTGTGGTATACCACTAGTGAGTCCATAACTATGAGTATCGCTCGGCATATATTGACAAAGATTGGAATTTTATGTTCATCAACCGTGACCTGAAGAACGACGCTGATATACGAGCTATGTGGAATACTTTTACCAGTTTTGAGGAGAAAATTCCAATCGAGCTATATGCGACTATTTTAAATCCGGTCGATGATATTATCATGTTGTTGCAACTTCCACGTGGATGTTGATTTGTAATGTTTGATTTATATTAAAATCCTTAATGTATTTCCTATATTTATGTTATGAATTGTAATTTGAATTTGTCATATTGGTGTTATTCAATGATGTTTTTCTTGTTTTTGTGTAGCACAAAACAGGAACTATTTCTCTGGTTCAAAATCGGAAATTAAATTCCGATTTCAATGTATAGTTTATAAATTTTGGTACGCACCGAAAATATATTTCCGATTATGAGACGCATTTAAAATATTTCGTGTGGTGCATAAGAAGAAATTTTCTTATTCACTAGTAGCTATATTGTTCAGTAGGGCCTTTTAGCCCTTTTACTCTATTACACCATGAGCATTTCTCTTCCAATCCATCGTCACTCTTTCCATTATTTAAAAGGTATTCTTATAAATTAAATATATTTTAAACTATTTATCAATAACAATTAACTAATATCAGCTAGTTTTCTAGATATTTCATTAGTGAATCACATTATATAATAAATGAGATTTCTTGTCAATCATTTAACATTACATGACCACCCTTTGACCGTCACCTCTATAAGAGAAATACACTCGCTTCCTACTCAGAAAAGTTAAGAAATGTTAAGAAAAGAAAGAAAATTGCTTTTTCATCTAACCTGTCTCTCCCTTTCACCGAACTTCCCTTGTTGGGGTTTCATTCACCGGTCTTCCTCTCTCTTTTTTACTGGTTTCTCTATTTTACTATTCAACTCCTCTTTCTCTAGTAAGTCCATCTACTTTGTCTCTCTTGCTCTTTCCATATAAACTCTTTTTTATTTACTTTTTATATAATTTTAGGTTTGGCGAAGACTAGAGTAACCTTATACGGTTTATTAGAATTGTAGACACTTTAACATTTCAATCCATATGTTATTTACACATGTTTGTCGATTTTTTCTTTGTAGGTTGAGCAAGAAGCACGCTTGAGTAGATTGAATTTTCCATTTGTTTAAGTTTCATATTTTGTCTCTTGATCTTATTTTATATCTATCATAAAATTTTACCTTTCTTATCTTCATCATGGACTTGGAACAACAGTTACCTGAGCACCCTTCGGTTCGAAAACAAGAATTGCTTAATAACTTGAACTTCCTTTCTGACCTTAATTTCATTTTTGTTAGTGCTTTTGATAATTTTCTTATACATATAATTTCAATAAATTCATTCAAACAAATTACATTTGCACATATATTTTAATGTCTTTATTTCATTTTCTGTTTATTTCTCAAATGCTTTTTACTATAGATGAGGCTTTATCTTTTCCCAGAACACATACTCGAATTTTTATTTTTATGTTCTTCACATGTACAATTTCATTGCTTATGATGCTTATTACATGTTGGCAATTGTGTGCATTTGTTTTACTTATATGGTTTCTGGTTGTTTTTTATTTTGCGCCTTCTTTTGTTTTGTTCGACGTATTTCAGAAGTTCGTGATGATGTCGAACACACTCAACTTCCTGAACACCACTCCATTACAAAATGAAATTTTTTAGCAAACCTACCTCTTATTTCAGTCCAAAATGCAGTAACATTAGGTTCTTTTGTTGCTTTGAATATAATAAATAATACTTTTTGAATGATAATATGATTGTAATATTTATCATATCTACACGATAAATTTGCAAAATGGAATGTTTGAAATAATGGTTGCTATCTTATTTAACGATGATATATCATATTTTTTAGCATATTATATACGTTATATATTGTGTATTGCCATTTCAGCCATTATCGTTGTTTCAAAAATTATGCTTTTTCCATCAAAGATAAAAAAACTGGTGGCAGACGTGTGAATGTTTTCCGCGTACATGGATATCAAAGATAAAGAATTGGTGGCGGACGTGTGAATTTTTTCCGTGTACATGCATATCAAAGATAAAGAATTGGTGGCAGAATAACATTGTTAAGTCTGAATCATTGTCAACTACACGTCATGGAATCTGCCGTAATGTTGGGTCTGAATCAGTGCCAACAAGAATTCATAGAGTCATCTGTAGAATCATCCGTTCCCATAGTGGTAAGTCTAAAATATTTTTTTAATAAATAATTCTTTTTTAACCGGATTACACCATCTAATTAATTGTTTTTATTTTGATGTGCTGTAGCCTAGTACCCTACTTTGTCTCCTGAGTAGAATGAGTTATCACCTTGTTTATATAAGGTATGTGATTGCTATATTTTTTGACTATGTAAGGCCATTATCTGGACAATTAGTTTTATAGCGTAATGGTATACCACTAGTGAGTCCATGACTATGAGTATCGCTCATCATATGTTGACAAAGATTGGAATTTTATGTTCATCAACCGTGACCTGAAGAACGACGCTGATATACGAGCTATGTGGAATACTTTTACCAGTTTTGAGGAGAAAATTCCATTCGAGCTATATGCGACTATTTTAAGATCGGTCGATGATATTATCATGTTGTTGTAACTTCCACGTGGATGTTGATTTGTAATGTTTGATATATGTTAAAATCCTTAATGTATTTCCTATATTTATGCTATGAATTGTAATTTGAGTTTGTGATATTGGTGTTATTCAATGAAGTTTTTCTTGTTTTTGTGTAGCACAAAACATGAACTATTTCTCTGGGTCAAAATCGAAAATTAAATTCCGATTTCAATGTATAGTTTATCAAATTTTGGTACGCACCGAAAATATATTTCCGATTTTGAGAGGCATTTAAAATTTTTCGCATGGTGCCTAAGAAGAAATTTTCTTATTCACTAGTAGCTATATTGTTCAGTTGGGCCTTTTAGCCCTTTTACTCTATTACACCATGAGCATTTCTCTTCCAGTCCATCGTCACTCTTTCCATTATTTAAAAGGTATTCTTATAAATTAAATATATTTTAAACTATTTATCAATAACAATTGACTAATAACTGTTAGTTTTCTAGATATTTCATTAGCGAATCACATTATATAATAAATGAGTTGTCTTGTGAATCATTTAACATTACATGACCACCCTTTCACCGTCACCTCTATAAGAGAAATACACTCGCTTCCTACTCATAAAAGTTAAGAAAAGTAAAGAAAAGAAAGAAAATTGCTTTTTCATCTAACCCGTCTCTTGTAACACCCTTCTAAACCACGTGGCAATTAATCAATTTAATCAGAGTAACATGCACAAGGGCGTCACAATTCAAGATAATTATAATAAACATCATCAGGCGTACGTCATGCATTCACTGAAGAAACATCTTAACGTAACTCATAAGGTAAATATCTCATGTTCACACAACGGAATAAATCATCATAACTAGCATTACATCATCAATGCTTTCAATCCTCAAAATAAAGTAAATAAAACAGAGTTATTATCATAAGCATTAAAACAGCGTTTCCCCCAGTGTTACATCTATCAGAGCATGACCCGACGCTAAACAACATATCGACTCATGAGCTAATCCTCACCGAGTCGGAGTCGCCATCCTCAATCTGAAAAATATAGTGTAAGGGTGAGTCTCATTCACAATTAACAAATATTATTGCATTACAAATAACAATACATCAATAGTTATATCGTTCACCCAATTCATCTATATTCAGATAGTCTATCATCCACACAATCACATAACACCAAAGCATAACAATGAAGTCCATTCAGTCATGTTATCAAATTCATGCATATGAATGCAACTGACTCTATGCATGTGGTACACAACATCACCAGTGGAAATCATCCACCGACCGATCTATCATCATCCAGATACGGCCCTGCCAGCACAGATTCCACACAATGGGAATCTTGCCCTTCACTGAATCCTCTCATCATTAGGATTCAGCCCTCATCAATGGTTATGAATGCACGCAAACATATATACAACATACTTCATCATCTTCATTCTATGAGTAACATCATCCTATACTCATTTCATCATCATCATAATCACCATCATCATTATTAAAGCATGTTCATATATACATTAACATCATTCAATATAATTCAAATCATCATTAAAACACAAGATCATATCACAAGGTTTATCCTCCTCAAATGGCACATAAAATAGGCCTACGGATCGAAAGTTACGCGTCATTGAACTTTCAAAGAAATTCACAAAACAGAATTTTTAACATGCGCAGCGACCATACGCGTATCGCCTTTACCATACGCATATCATACGCGTTTCACCAGAGTCAGAATTGCCCAGAAAAAATCTCATACGCGTATCAGCCTCTCCATACGCGTATCATCAGAACCAAATTCCTCTTGGAATTTTCTCATACGCGTATGAACATCCTCAAACGCTCCTCATACGCAAATCGCCAGTACATGGCCTTTTGGGACAGGGCAGCTGCGTATCGTACGCGTATTGCCCCTGAGAATTGTCCCTCATACGCGTATGGCCTCATCCCATACGCGTATGGCACTGTTTCATACGCGAAACACCAGAATATTTTCCAGAATCCTGCAACATCGCACCAGTCCAATTCTTACTCGTTTTCACTCATATCAGTCCACGATTTTGAGTCTAAAACAGTCCAATTTCACTCTTTCATGCCTAGGATTCATCTATACTTATTACACTATCATCCTATATCAATTCATACATCAAAAACCCAAATTCTAAATCAATTCTTGGAACCCAAAACCTAAGTCTTACATACAAATCAAATTGACTCAACAACACAGCTAATCATGCACTATCAATTTCATAATTACAATAAGAGATGGTAATTGGAAGAGTCCCCCCTTACCTTAGCCAAATTTATTGATCTTTGGTCTCTTCCTCTTTGTTCCTCTTTCACGTTCTTCGTGTTCCAACTTCTCTCTTTTCACGTTCTGTTCCTTCTTTCCCAATCATGCAATATAATAAAGCTAGATGAGAATTTGGGCAAGTTTACCAAGTGTCAAGTTTTTAGGACTCCATTCTATTTTAATTTTTTCTATTAATAGAATAGTTTCCATTATTATCTTTAATTAATTTTTTATTATTTAATTAATTATAATGACTAGATAAGTTTATAGAACAACTCAATATTTGGCCGACGGTTTAACTTTCTATTTCATATTGTACAACTATTAAATGTTTCATTTGTTTCCAAGAAAATTATTTGATTTCCCAACTCAAATCCAATGTTAACCCTACTTTCTATCTTTCTCTATCTATCGATATGCTTTCTTCTTCATCTTCTTTCTAACCACTTTCCCCCTCTCTCTTCCAACTTCTCTTTTTTCTTTTCCTGTCATGAATTAAGAATTTTTATGCCCATGTTTGTTCATCTATCCATCTTCTCTGCTGGTTTAGCTTACTTTTACAATCTTTCTCACATTTCGTCTATTTTTCAAAAATGGGTTTGTGCATCATCTCCCACCATTTGAGTTTCTTCATAGCTATTTGATTATTATTTATTAATTATTTTATGATTTTTTATTAAGATTCATGTTTAGGGTTCATGGTGCGGAGCTGTATACACCCAACACTCAAAATTTGGGTGGAGTGGTTGCATATGATGGTTTTTTTTCACCTGAGCTTAGATGGACTTTTGGATCTGCATGCCATGAATGACATAAGGCTTTTGTCTAAAGTATGGATATGATTCAGTTTTATTTTATTAAAAAATGTATGGTTAGTTGGGCTAATTTATTGCATATTAGAAAGAAATGTTTTTCAGATTTATATATGCATCAAATAAGATTAACAAGTAGCATGACTATGCGTTGTTTGTCCTGAAAAGTTTTATTACCAGCTATATTATTTTTTACAACATTTTTTGTTCGCAGCGATGAAAGGTTATATAACCAAGAACTACACGGTAATATTGGATCTGGAATTTTTGCTCTTTCATCACTTTTGTTTAAATGAATTTTTCTTCTCAAATGGATTGTTTTTTATCGCTAATTGTTCTTCATTCAACTTACATTTCTTATGGTAGTAGTAAGTTTCTATTGTCATACATGTCAAAGCTTGCATCTTGGATCTGGTTTTTTATGTTGGTTTTTCCCTTTACCTTCCCTTTATGTTGGTTATTATGAGTACACATTTTTACTGATATGACGACAAAAACTTACAAGTTAATCCAGATACTCAGTGCCACTGCAACCATTTTGTTTATCTACCTGCTTACGTTGGCTGATTTGTACGATATCACATACAATTTACATACATATTGCAAGCATACTTTATTGGAATTTTAGGTACTTCTTTCACTAACTATGAATTAAGAAATATTGTTGTTTATTTTACAGTGTATATAAATTTGTGCTCAAATCTAAAGGTTTGATGAATGAGATTAACCAAATTGTAGTGTCTATAAAGCTGTCTCTTTTGTTTTGTTCCTGAGCTTTTACTCATTCTTGCAGGGCACGATTGTGGGTACCATGGCAGACAATTGTATTTTCTATGATATCCTATGTATGCACACATTTGGCACTGCATATGTTTGGAATCGTGTTACAATTTGAAGCATGGGTGCAGTAAAATTTTTGTTACAATTTAAACATTATATCTCACAAGTTTGATCTTACTGCATTGGAGCCATTGCTTAACCTCACTTCAAAAGTCATGAACTTTTAATTTGTTCTATTAATTTATATATTTACAACTATTGTTAGAGAATTTTGGTTCTCTGCTTGAGAATATCATTTTGTTGCAAAAACTAATTGCATTTTGTTCCTTCCAAGAATACATGTACAACAGATCTACCAATGCAAAATGACTTATGTCTTTTAGAAGTTATGATATCTTTGTTAAATGTTTTAAAACTGTTCCTAAAATGTTTCAATGTACATTCTTATTTTGATACTCATTTTAGCTTTATTATGCTATGATTGTTTTTTTTCAGGGCTTAATCCAATATGTATTTGAGCTTCAAGATGGGTCTGGTGTAGTTATTGAAGGATAGAAAAACACTTAGAAAGGGGGGGTTTGAATAAGTGTAGTTTCAAAAACTCGTAAGATAAAAATAATTTGCACAAGTATTTTTATCCTGGTTCGTTGTTAACTAAACTACTCCAGTCCACCCTATACAAGGTGATTTACCTCAACTGAGGATTTAATCCACTAATCACACGAGATTACAATGGTTTTCCACTTAGACAACTTCTAAGTCTTCTAGAGTCTTCTGATCACAACCTGATCACTCTAGGAACAAATGCTTAGACACAAGCTAAGACTTTCTTAGAGTATCCTGACCACCACGTGATCACTCTAATTACAACTGCTTAGACACAAGCTAAGACTTCCTAGAGTATCCTGATCAACACTTGATCACTCTAGTTACTTACAAATTAATGTAATCAATTCTAAGAGTATTACAATTGCTTCTGAAAAGCTATAATCACAAACTGTGATATTTCTCTTACAGATTTAAGCTTAGACTCACTAAAGTATTACAACAGTAATGTAGTGAGGTTGAAGATGAAGTTTCTAAGCTTTGAGTTGAACAGCGTTTCAACAAGTTAATATTCACAGAAATTGTTAAGAATTGGTAACCTTGCTTCTCATCAGAACTTCATTTATATAGGCGTTTGAGAAGATGACCGTTGGGAGCATTTAATGCTTTGCGTATTCCGTACAGCATTGCATTTAATGTTTCACTGTTTTGTCAACTACCTCGAGCCTTGCTTTTGCTGTGACTACTGACATTGCCTTTAATAGCTTCTAACGTTCCTTTTGTCAGTCAGCGTAGCCTGCCATCTAGTACTTGATTCTGATTTGTTCTTTGTAAATACTACGTTGAAAATCATCAGAGTACAAACAGCTTGGTGCAGAGCATCTTCTGATCTTCTGATCTTGATATGCTTCTGAGCGTGATTCCATGACTTCAGTGCTTCTGCTTCTGAACTCAAGTTCTTCTGATGCTTCTAATAGACCATGTTCTGATTCTGCTTGACCATCTTCTGATGTCTTGCCAGACCATGTGCTGAAGTTGCATACTGAACCTTCTGAGTCAAAGCTTCTTAGCGCTGATTTGTGCATACTCTTTATATATTTCCTGAAAAGGAAATTGCATAGGATTAGAGTACCACATTATCTTGAGCAAAATTCATATACATTGTTATCATCAAAACTAAGATTATTGATCAGAACAATTCTTGTTCTAACAATCTCCCCCTTTTTGATGATGACAAAAACATATATAAATGATATGAATTTGCAATCAGAATAACAGACGGCAAAAGACAATTACACAGTTATAGCATAAGCATATAAACATAATGTGAATGTGTCTCCCCCTGAGATTAACAATCTTCCCCTGAGATGAATAATCTCCCCCTGAAATTAATACTAGAAGAATTTTATAAATAAAAGACTTCCCTGAGTATTTCAGTAGAGACGTTCACATATGCTTGAACTTCAGAACATTCACTGCTTCTGATTTCTGCTTCCATAGGACAGCTTCAGAACATTGAATTTCTTTAGATCCTCAGAACATTCACAGCTTCTGATTCCTGCTTCCATCGGACAGCTTCAGAACTTGAATTTCTTTAGATCCTCAGAACATTCACAGCTTCTGATTCCTGCTTCCAGCGGACAGCTTCAGAGCTTGAATTTCTTCTTACATCACTTCATGCTAGATTGTATCAGAACATTGTTGAATGTACCAGAGCATCATCAGAGCATCTCTACATCCTAAAATGTTATAGAACAAAACTAAACGACAAAAGTCAGCATGAATGAATCAGAACATAAAATGTGTTTCAGAACATATAATATGTATCAGAGCCATATAAGCCATATAAAATGTATCAGAACAAATAGACATAATGTTTCAGATCATATTCTATCATCAGAATATCTGAACATTCTTCCTTCTTGCTTCTGATTCTGAAGCTTCATAGCACTCAGCTTGCTTCAAGAATCCAAGAACTTGATTCATCTTGATGCTTATTGATCTTGAATCTTCAATTCCTGCAACAACACAACTTAGAAACATATGAAGCTTGCGGCTTCTGTTAGTAATGTGGGGGCTTTCTTTCCGGCAACTGCTAATATAAATCAAATCATTTATCACTATTTCTCCCCCTTTTTGTCATAACATCAAAAAGAATGTAAAAGATTCAGATGTAACCACAGGACAAATGGAAAGAGAAACAAATAGTTATTGATAAAAAGCAGAAGTACAAGAGTTATGCAAAAAAAAGCTTTTCATTGATTAAACCGACAGAATTACAAAAGATGTATGCTGAATAAGCAAGTGCAATAAGCAAAGAAAACTACAAAGACACAAGGACTACAACCCTAGCCTAGTCATAATCTTAGCTAGCATATCATGAATCCCAGCGTTGTTCTTGCTCTTGCTTGGTCATCAAATCTTGAAACTCTGCATGCCTGAGCAGCTCCCAGAGAAAGAAGTAAATGAATACAAAAGAGGAACTGAGAACAGTTCACCAGGAGAGAGCGTATTCTCAGATGGGCTTTCCCATAACATAGAAGTTAAGTCCTTATGGAACCTAACTTCATCCAATATCTCAAGAAAGTCTTCTTCCTTTGGACAAATGTTGATAACAGCATCAAAGAAGAGATCTGACTTGAGAAAAACTTGGAATGCCATCCCGAGATATGTTTCTCATCCTGTAACCGATTAACCCTTCCATCCGTTCTATTCAAATAGATCAGCCACTTTTGAGACTTAGTTTCTTCAACTGGTTTAAAGTTTTGATGAAGGGAACTAGGCAAAGGATTCATGATGAACGCTAGATCGATGAAGAATGAACTAGGGTTTACGCAAAAGATATTCATAGAAAAATGAGAGAAAGAAAGAGAGAGCGCAAAGATTGATTGAAGAATGCAAAGAAATGGAGAAATAAATAGAGGGAATGTGGGGAAGGAAACGTTCTAGGGAAGGGAAACGTTTGACGGATATAAAAACGAAAAAGAAAATAAAAGAAATGATGAATGGCATTTAATGTTACGTGACAAGAGGAGAGAGAAACTATGACAAATGAAGTGATAGAACAGTTACCTAGGAAAGGCGTCTCCTCAACTGCACGCATGTTTGTCCAAATAGGGTAGACACGTGTTACCATCTGGAAAGCTAGATACATCTGTATTTACTTTAAAAGATATTCTGAATCAACTTAGACAATGAAACGTTAGTAATAGCAGAATCACTACTTCTAATTGATTACAATAAGAACTTCTTATAAAAGACTAATCCAATCTCATTTCACAAGATACTCATACATAAGATCTTTTCATCTTCTCATTCTGGGCATAAATCCATACTGATATTCTTCAGAATGAACTTAAACCTATCTTCAACAAGGGGTTTTGTAAAGATATCAGCCCATTGATGGTCTGTATCCACAAAGTTTAAAGATAAGACACCCTTCTGAACATAGTCCCTTATGAAATGATGTTTAATCTCAATATGTTTAGCTTTTGAATGTAAGATAGGATTCTTAGATAAACATATAGCAGAAGTATTATCACAGAAAATAGGAATGTTACTCTCAAATATTTGATAATCTTCTAACTGACTTTTCATCCAGAGCATTTGTGTGCTACAACCAGCAGCAGCAACATATTCTGCTTCTGTTGTTGAAAGAGCAATGGTTGCTTGCTTCTTGCTGTACCAGGAGATTAGGTGACTTCCAAGAAATTGACAACTTCCAGAAGTACTCTTCCTTTCAATTCTATCTCCAGCATAGTCAGCATCACAGAATCCTACTAAGTTGTATTCTTCAGATATTCTGTAGACTAAACCAACATTAGTAGTACCTTTCAGATACCTTAGAATTCTCTTAACAGCAGTTAAGTGAGATTCTCTAGGATCTGATTGGAATCTAGCACACAAACAAACACTGAACAGAATGTCAGGTCTAGAAGCAGTTAAATATAGAAGATATCCAATCATACCTCTGTACAACTTCTGATCTACCTTCTTACTTACCTCATCCTTACCTAGTATGCATGTTGGATGCATAGGAGTTTTGGCTTCTTTGCAGTCAGAAAGATTAAACTTCTTCAGAAGTTCTTTCACATACTTGGTTTGATGAACATACGTTCCTTCTGATGTTTGATTGATTTGAATCCCAAGGAAATACTTGAGTTCTCCCATCATGCTCATCTCAAACTCAGCCTGCATAGATTCAGCAAACTCCTTTCCAAGTGTAGCATTAGATGTTCCAAAAATAATATCATCAACATATATTTGACAAATTAAAATATCCTTTTTAAATGTTTTACAGAAGAGAGTAGTGTCCACTTTTCCTCAAGTGAAGCCATTTTCCAGAAGGAAAGAACTCAAACGTTCATACCAAGCTCTAGGAGCTTGTTTCAATCCGTATAATGAATTCTTTAATTTAAAAACATGATTTGGAGACATGGAGTCTTCAAAACCAGGAGGTTGATGGACATAAACTTCTTCATCTATGTAACTGTTAGAACAAGATTTGTTCTGATCAATTATCTTAGTTTTGATGATAACAATAATATGAATTTTGCTTAAGATAATATGGTACTCTAATCCAATGCAATTTCCCTTTCAGGAAATATATAAAGAGTACGCATAATTCAGCGCTCAGAAGCTTTGTCTCAAATGGTTCAGCATGCAACATCAGAACATGGTCTGGCAAGACATCAGAAGATGGTCGAAGCAGAATCAGAACATGGGTCTATGGAAGCATCAGAAGAACAAGAGAACAGAAGCACTGAAGTTCTGATGGTATCACGCTCAGAAGCACTTCAAGGTCAGAAGATCAGAAGATGCTATGCACCAAGCTGTTTGACTCTGATGATATTCAAACGTTGTATTCACAAACATCAGATCAGAAGAAAGTACAAGTGGCAAGCTACGCTGACTGACAAAAGGAACGTTAAAAGCTACTAAAGGCTACGTCAGTAGACACAGCGTGAACAAGGCTCGAGGTAGTTGACAAAAGCGTATAACATTAAATGCGATGCTGTACGGAACACGCAAAGCATTAAATGCACTCAACGGTCATCTTCTCCAACGCCTATAAATATGAAGTTCTGATGAGAAGCAAGGTTAACGATCCTGAACAAAACAACGCTTATTAACTTGCTGAAACTCTGTTCAAATCCAAAGTTCAGAATCTTCATCAAAGCTCACTACATTGCTGTTGTAATATATTAGTGAGATTAAGCTTAAACGATTAAGAGAAATATCACAGTTTGTGATTAACGCTTTCAAGAAGCATTTGTAATACTCTTAGAATTGATTACATTAAGTTGTAAGGAACTAGAGTGATCGTGTGGATCAGAATACTCTAGGAAGTCTTAGGAGTGAACTAAGCAGATTGTAACTAGAGTGATCGTGTGGATCAGTAGACTCTAGAAAAGTCTTAGAGGGTATCTAAGCAGTGTTCCTGGAGTGATCAGTGTGTGATCAGAAGACTCTGGAAGACTTAGTTGCTGACTAAGTGGAGAACCATTGTAATCCGTGCGATTAGTGGATTAAATCCTCAGTTGAGGTAAATCATCTCTGCGGGGGTGGACTGGAGTAGTTTAGTTAACAACGAACCAGGATAAAAATAACTGTGCAATTTATTTTTATCTGTCAAGTTTTTAAAGCTACACTTATTCAAACCCCCCCTTTCTAAGTGTTTTTCTATCCTTCAATTGGCATCAGAGCGCCGGTTCTAAGGTGCAAGCACTTAACCGTGTTTAGAAAAGATTCAGGAAGAGAAAAACGCTTCAGTGAAAGATGGTTGATGAAAGTGAAAAGTCTACACCTGCATCTACATCTGGCTCTGCTGAGCAATACAACGGTAACAATGGTTATACTAGACCGCCGGTATTTGATGGTGAAAACTTTGAATACTGGAAAGATAAACTGGAAAGTTACTTTCTTGGTCTAGATGGTGATCTATGGGATCTTCTGATGGATGGTTACAAATATCCAGTAAATGCCAGAGGCGTAAAGCTGACAAGGCAAGAAATGAATGATGATCAGAAAAAGCTTTTCAGGAATCATCATAAATGCAGAACTGTTTTGCTGAATGCTATCTCTCATGCTGAGTATGAGAAGATATCTAACAGGGAAACGGCCTATGACATATATGAGTCCTTGAAAATGACTCATGAAGGAAATGCTCAAGTCAAGGAGACTAAAGCTCTAGCTTTAATCCAGAAGTATGAAGCCTTCAAGATGGAGGATGATGAAGACATTGAAAAGATGTTTTCAAGATTTCAAACTCTTACTGCTGGATTGAGAGTTCTTGACAAGGGATACACCAAGGCTGATCACGTAAAGAAGATCATCAGAAGCTTACCCAGAAGATGGGGTCCTATGGTGACTGCATTCAAGATTGCAAAGAATCTGAATGAAGTTTCTCTGGAAGAGCTCATCAGTGCCTTGAGAAGTCATGAAATAGAGCTGGACGCAAATGAGCCTCAAAAGAAAGGTAAGTCTATTGCATTAAAATCTAATATCAAGAAATGCACTAACGCTTTTCAGGCTAGAGAAGAAGATCCTGAAGAATCAGAATCTGAAGAAGAAGATGAATTGTCCTTAATCTCCAGAAGGCTAAATCAACTCTGGAAGACCAAGCAAAGGAAGTTCAGAGGCTTCAGAAGTTCAAAGAGATTTGAACGTGGAGAATCTTCTGATGACAGAAGATTTGACAAGAAGAAGGTCATGTGCTATGAATGCAATGAGCCTGGACACTTCAAGAATGAATGTCCAAATCTTCAGAAGGAAAATCCCAAGAAGAAGTTTCATAAGAAGAAAAGTCTTATGGCAACCTGGGATGAGTCAGAAGATGATTCAGACTCTGAAGATGAGCAGGCTAACTGTGCGCTGATGGCGACAGAAGATGACGGATCAGAATCTACATCAGAATCAGATTCTGAAGAGGTATTTTCTGAACTTACTAGAGATGAGTTAGTTTCCGGTCTAACTGAACTTCTGGAACTCAAGTCTCAGATTAGTCTCAAATACAAAAAGCTGAAAAAGCTGTTTGAATCTGAAACAAAGAAGCTTGAGTTGGAGAATTCTGAATTAAAAGAAAAACTTTTAAAATTATCCAATAATGTTGGATCTCCTTCTGATTCAGAAAAATCCATTCCTAGTTTAAACCATATTCTAAAAGAATATGATTTAAGTTTCAGGAAGTTCTTATCTAGAAGTATTGGCAGAAGTCAGCTAGCTTCTATGATATATGCTGTGTCTGGAAACAAAAGAGTTGGCATCGGTTTTGAGGGTGAAACCCCATACAAACTTGAACCTGTTGATGAAATGAAATTTACATACAAGCCATTGTATGATCAGTTCAAGTATGGCCACTCCCATGATATTAGGCACACTTCACATGCTCAAAGTTTTCACATAACACACACCAAAAAGCATGTGACACAACCTAGGAAATATCATGAAACTCACATTAAGAATTATCATGCTGTTCCTCCTATTGTTTACAATGTTAAACCCAAGTTCAATCAGAACTTGAGGAGAACTAACAAGAAAGGACCCAAGAAAATGTGGGTACCAAAGAAAAAGACTATTTCTTTTGCAAATCCTCTTGGCGACAAAGAAGATAAAAATCAACATGACATGTCTCCTGAACTCAAGTTGGTCTCAACACTTGAAGGGAAGAAAGATTGTCTTCCAAGTTCTGGTACTTAAATCTGTTGAAGAAACTTTGTCTGAAGGAGATCAGAAAAGATAGTTTATCAGTCTTGAAATCATTTGTCTTGTTTGTTTCTCAAGCAATGGTGTTTCGTTCTTGAGTATTCTAAATGCTCTAAATGCTACAGAATATACAAAATTGAAACATTGATTGTGGACGAATCAATAAACATCTGGTTTGATGTTAAACTTGTGTCTGATGAAACAAAGAGCTTAAGAATTTCCGCAGATACAGTTTTGTCTTATCAGAAGCTGCAGAACAAAGAAGTGAACCTCCAGAAGCTGTGTATATCAGAAGTAATGGATCAGAATCTGAAGGCGTAAAGTCTATTCTGAAATTTACAACTGTCATCTATTATCTGATGGTGAACACGTGTCTGTACGGTTTGAACAAAGCGTGCAGTTGAAAAGACGCCGACCTAGGTAACTGTTTTAAATCATTTCATTTACCACGTTCTCTCTCCTCACGTCACTCATCATTTAATAAAATTGATTTCCTTTGATTCTGGAACTGTTCAATTTATATTTCTTATTATTTTTCCTTTTCAAATCCGTCTCTATATATTCTTTTCAAATCATATCTTACATCTTTTTCGCTCCCTTGTCTCTCTCTCTCTCCTTGCATTCTCTCGTTTGAAAAGTTCTTAGCCGTTTTCTAAAAACCCTAATCGAAAACCCAGTTCGCTTTTCTTGTTCGTTTTTGTTCATTCTGCATCCATGGCTGCCTTCTCATCCCAAAATGCTGAGTCATCTGTTCCTCTTCATCTCCAAGAAGATACTTTGCAACTCACTCCTGTTGTTGCATGCTCCATTCCTAAAGATGAATTGGAAGTTCTGTGTGAACTCATGGTTAACTTTGACAACCTTGAAGAAAACCAATTTCACCTTAAAGAAGACATCATCTTTCAAGGATGGACCTCGTTGTTCGCTGAGTTCGTTGGTCCAGTTTATCCGGATCTTGTCAAGGAGTTCTGGGTACATGTTGTGGTTGCTCCAAAATCTATAATTTCTTTCGTTCATGGAAAGTTTGTCGTTATTACTGAAAACATCCTAAGAATGATGTTTGATCTGAAAAACCCTGAAGGGGTTTATGAGTTTGATCAAAGGGCAGATATGGGAGATGTCCTATCCACTCTTTATCCAAATGTCAAGAAAACAAAATACGTCAAGGAATTGAGAGATGTCTACAGAATCTGGACAAAGATCCTTCTTGGGTGTTTCTACCATAGGAAATCAACACATGCCTCGGATTTCATCAGTAATGATCAAAGGTATATTCTTTATTGCATTGCCACTCAGAAGAAGGTTGATGCGATTTACATTATCTTCAACCATATGTGGAAAGCAGTAAAGGATTCCAGAAACGCTTTCAGAAAAGAAAATGGTGGAACAATCATTCCTTTTGGTAGAATTATTACAAACCTTCTGGTGCATTCCAAGATTGTTGAGAGTCTGGAGTCTGGAGGTATTATCAAAGACCTTGCTGTCACCTCTGGAGCTTGTCTGAATGCTTTTTCTTTAAAGAAGATGAAAATAATTGACACTATCCTCAAAGTTCCTCAACCTCTAGCTGGAACAAGAATCAGAAGAAAACCAGTACTAGCTGACTTTGAAACCTTCTTCAATAGTGAGGTACCTGAAGTCAGAACTAAGTATCTGAAGTCACAAAAAGAGGATAAGAGTCTTAAAGATCAAGACAAAGGTGCTCCTATTAAAGTGAATCGTAAGAAGGAAGAAAGGACCAAAAGAAAGTTTGATCATCCTGCTGCTACCACCAATAAAGAAGTGATCCCAGAAGAAGTCATTGCAAAGGTTGCTAAGGCTGTCTCTGCTGATTTTGAGAAGAAAAAGAAGGAAGCTGAGAAAAAGAAGAAGTCAAATAACGATGCTGAGATTGTTGAAGTTGTTGAGAAGAAGAAAATCAGAAAAAGAAAGATGATTATTCAAGAATCTGATGAAGAAAATATATCTCAAGAGGCTGAGAATCAACCAGAAGTTCTGGCATATGTCAGAAGAAAAGAAATCGCTAGCGGCAAAACAAAGATTATTGAAGAGCCGAAGAGTAAGAAGCAGAAGAAGACTGAGGATGTGGCCAAAGCCTTTCTGAGAGGTTCCAAAGGTATATGCATTTCTGAACCCAATTCTGTTCCTGCTGTTTGTTCAGAAGCTGCACCAATAGAGATTGTCCCTACACCTGAACCAGAAAAAGCCACATCAGAATCACCTGTTTTTGTCCATGTTCTTACACCTCCATCTTCTCCTTTAACCATTCCTTCCTCTCCACCTACCACAAATCCTGTTCTGGATATACCACCCCTTCAAACTCTCTTTCCATCTCAACCTTCTCTCAATGCCACTCTTGAACATACTCCCTCCACCTCTCAAAACAATCCTTGTGATTCTCCTTTTCCAACCTCTGCATCACATGAGCAGCTGCTCCGTGATTGCAACTACACTCCCAAGCCTCGTCCTGAAGCTGAAGTGGTAGTGTTAGATTCTGATACTGAAGCAGAATCTTCTTATAGGTTGGATAGAGAACCTCATCCGTACTTCACTTCCAATCCTGCCTTTTCAAAAACCCAAATAAAATCCCGCCCTGTATATCCTATTGGTGTAGTTTTTGAAAACATAAAGAGGAATCTCAGAAGTACCTTTGATACTCTCAGAATTGCTGAAAGTTCTGGATTGAATGATGTTGCTATGCGGAACTTCTGGAGGATCTTTCGCAGAGAATCAGATGCTCTGTTTTTAGAACTTCAGGAAGCCTGTGTAGCTGCTGCCCCACGGCCTCGTGGAATTCTGAGGAATTATGAAGACTTCTGGTTTGCTCGTCTCAAAGGAAGATATCTTTTGGAAGAGAAGACCTTCTTGGATGAGATGGAACAATTAAGACTGGCTGCTGAAATGGAAGCAAATCCATGCAGGGATATTGTCATCTTTGTTCCTGATTATCCTGTTCTGCTCGGAGATTTCAAGACTCTTTTTGACTATCTGAGGGAAAACCCGTCTGAGAAAGACCCAACCTTGGTCATTCCAGAAGTTGTTGACCCACTAGAAGTTGAAGGTCCTTCTGCTCCAAGGAATCTAGCTGCCATTCTTCAGGCACTTGAGAATGGAGACTCGGAAATTCCTGCTGCAGAATATGGAGATGCTTCTATGCAAGAAGCAGATGCTG
This sequence comes from Vicia villosa, assembly GCF_029867415.1. Taxonomy (NCBI): domain Eukaryota; kingdom Viridiplantae; phylum Streptophyta; class Magnoliopsida; order Fabales; family Fabaceae; genus Vicia; species Vicia villosa. The sequence goes on along the minus strand of NW_026705154.1, from coordinate 1,117,034 downwards.
AAGATCATGTTGCTAAAACTGTTCCTGTTGAGGAAATCCCTGCAAATGATCTATCTATGGAGGCGGCAGATCAACATGCTATTCCTGTGGTTGAAAGCGGTGAAGCTTCTTCTGATGAATCTTCTCGTCTTGCAAGGACTCTAGAAGAAATTCAGAAGAGACAGGATGAGCAAAGCTCACTCAATGCTGAGTATAGTGCTTTCATGGTGAGGCAAGAAGGACACAACAATATGGTTCAAGAGATGCTGACCAAAATCTTGTCAAGACTAGGGTCATCTTAGATTGAGTCTGTGTTGTTTCTTTCTTTTCGTTGCATCTGTTTTTGTGCATCTGATCTTTCTTACCTTCATGTACTTCTGTACCTGCTGTTTGAACCTTCAATGAAATCATCTTCTTTCTCCGTGTGTTTCGTTTTATTTGTCGTTTTATGCATCTGAATCTTTTGAAATATGCTTTTTGATGTTATGACAAAAAGGGGGAGAAGATAAATGATAAATGATTTGATTAATCTATCAGTTGCTGGGTAAAGCTCCCACACATTCTCTAACAAGAACTGCAAGTTCTATATGGTTTAAGTGTTTTGCAGGTATAAAGAAGTGAAGAGAATCTTCAAAGCAAACACAAGAAGCAAAACCATGGAAACTGAAGCAAGCTGAATGCTGTCAAGCTTCAGAGATCAGAAGCAAGAAAGAAGAATGAATCAGAAGCACCGATAATAGAATTTGATCCATATCTGTCTATTTGCTATGACAAAATTCTATTTGCTCTGATACATTATTTCAGCCTATATGGCTCTGATACATATAATGTTATAGCTCTGATACATATAATGTGTTCAAATATACATTTTATGTTCTGACTCGTTCATGCTGACTTTTGTCGTTTAGTTTTTGTTCTGTAACATTTCAGGATGTAGAGATGCTCTGATGATGCTCTGGTACATTCAACAATGTTCTGATACAAATCTAGCATGAAGTGATATTGGTAGAAATTCAAAGCTCTGAAGCTATCCGAGGGAAGCAGAAATCAGAAGCTGTGAATGTTCTAAAGATCCAGAAAACTCAAGTTCTGAAGCTGTCCTAAATGGAAGCAGAAATCAGAAGCTGTGAATGTTCAGAAGATCAAAGAAATTCAAGTTCTGAAGCTGTCCTGAATGGAAGCAGAAATCAGAAGCTGTGAATGTTCAGAAGATCAAAGAAATTCAAGTTCTGAAGCTGTCCTAGATGGAAGCAGGAATCAGAAGCTGTGAGTGTTCTAGGGATCTAAGGAAATTCTAGTTCTGAAGCTGTCCAATGGAAGCAGAAGTCAGAAGCTATGAATTCTCTAAAGACAGAAGCTTATATGATCGTCTCTACCGAAATAATCAGGGAAGTCTTTTATTAAAGTTCTTCGAGTATTTATTTCAGGGGGAGATTATTTATCTCAGGGGGAGATTGTTAATCTCAGGGGGAGACATATTCATATGCTTATGCTATAGCTGTGTAATTTGTCTTTTGCCGTCTGTTCTTTCTGATCGCAAATTCATATCATTTATATATGTTTTTGTCATCATCAAAAAGGGGGAGATTGTTAGAACAAGATTTGTTCTGATCAATTATCTTAGTTTTGATGATAACAATAATATGAATTTTGCTTAAGATAATATGGTACTCTAATCCAATGCAATTTCCCTTTCAGGAAATATATAAAGAGTACGCATAATTCAGCGCTCAGAAGCTTTGTCTCAAATGGTTCAGCATGCAACATCAGAACATGGTCTGGCAAGACATCAGAAGATGGTCGAAGCAGAATCAGAACATGGGTCTATGGAAGCATCAGAAGAACAAGAGAACAGAAGCACTGAAGTTCTGATGGTATCACGCTCAGAAGCACTTCAAGGTCAGAAGATCAGAAGATGCTATGCACCAAGCTGTTTGACTCAGATCAGAAGAAAGTACAAGTGGCAAGCTACGCTGACTGACAAAAGGAACGTTAAAAGCTACTAAAGGCTACGTCAGTAGACACAGCGTGAACAAGGCTCGAGGTAGTTGACAAAAGCGTATAACATTAAATGCGATGCTGTACGGAACACGCAAAGCATTAAATGCACTCAACGGTCATCTTCTCCAACGCCTATAAATATGAAGTTCTGATGAGAAGCAAGGTTAACGATCCTGAACAAAACAACGCTTATTAACTTGCTGAAACTCTGTTCAAATCCAAAGTTCAGAATCTTCATCTTCATCAAAGCTCACTACATTGCTGTTGTAATATATTAGTGAGATTAAGCTTAAACGATTAAGAGAAATATCACAGTTTGTGATTAACGCTTTCAAGAAGCATTTGTAATACTCTTAGAATTGATTACATTAAGTTGTAAGGAACTAGAGTGATCGTGTGGATCAGAATACTCTAGGAAGTCTTAGGAGTGAACTAAGCAGATTGTAACTAGAGTGATCGTGTGGATCAGTAGACTCTAGAAAAGTCTTAGAGGGTATCTAAGCAGTGTTCCTGGAGTGATCAGTGTGTGATCAGAAGACTCTGGAAGACTTAGTTGCTGACTAAGTGGAGAACCATTGTAATCCGTGCGATTAGTGGATTAAATCCTCAGTTGAGGTAAATCATCTCTGCGGGGGTGGACTGGAGTAGTTTAGTTAACAACGAACCAGGATAAAAATAACTGTGCAATTTATTTTTATCTGTCAAGTTTTTAAAGCTACACTTATTCAAACCCCCCCTTTCTAAGTGTTTTTCTATCCTTCAGTAACCATTTAAGAAGGCACTCTTAACATCCATCTGATAAAGAGTGATGTTGTGTTGAGTTGCAAAAGAAATTAATAGACGAATAGATTCTAACCTGGCCACTGGTGCAAAGGTTTCTGTATAGTCAATCCCTTCTTGCTGACTATAACCTTGAGCAACCAGTCTGGCTTTGTTTCTTATCACTTCTCCCTTCTCGCTTAGCTTGTTTCTGAACACCCACTTAGTGCCAATGATGTTAAATCCATTTGGTCTAGGAACCAAGTCTCATACATCATTCCTTGTAAACTGATTTAGTTCTTCTTGCATGGCAATTATCCAGTCTGGATCTTCTAGAGCTTGATCAACAGAAGTTGGCTCGATCAAAGAAACTAGACCTAATTGACAATCTGCATTGTTCTTAAGGAATGCCCTTGTTCTGATGGGATCATCTTTCTTTCCAATAATGACATCTTCTGAGTGAGCAGATGTGAGTCTAGATGATCTTCTGATAGTTGGTTCTTCAGAAATTCTCAGATTTTCTAAAGATGCAGCAACTTGATCTTCTGATCCATTGCTTCTAAGACTATCAGCTTCTGCAGCTTTGCTTCTAGGTTCTTCAACTTCTGAGATATCAATATCAATATCTGCAAAATTCTTAAACTGCTTTGGCTTTTCAAGACCAAGCTTATCATCAAACCTGATATTGATTGATTCTTCTACAATCAATGTTTCAGTATTGTATACTCTGTAGCCTTTAGAGCGTTCAGAATATCCAAGAAGGAAACATTTTTGTGCCTTAGAATCAAACTTACCAAGATGATCTTTAGTGTTCAGAATAAAACAAACACTGTTAGAACAAGATTTGTTCTGATCAATTATCTTAGTTTTGATGATAACAATAATATGAATTTTGCTTAAGATAATATGGTACTCTAATCCAATGCAATTTCCCTTTCAGGAAATATATATAAAGAGTACGCATAATTCAGCGCTCAGAAGCTTTGTCTCAAGGGTTCAGCATGCAACATCAGAACATGGTCTGGCAAGACATCAGAAGATGGTCGAAGCAGAATCAGAACATGGGTCTATGGAAGCATCAGAAGAACATGAGATCAGAAGCACTGAAGTTCTGATGGTATCACGCTCAGAAGCACTTCAAGGTCAGAAGATCAGAAGATGCTATGCACCAAGCTGTTTGACTCTGATGATATTCAAACGTTGTATTCACAAACATCAGATCAGAAGGAAGTACAAGTGGCAGGCTACGCTGACTGACAAAAGGAACGTTAAAGCTATTAAAGGCTACGTCAGTAGACACAGCGTGAACAAGGCTCGAGGTAGTTGACAAAAGCGTATAACATTAAATGCGATGCTGTACGGAACACGCAAAGCATTAAATGCACTCAACGGTCATCTTCTCCAACGCCTATAAATATGAAGTTCTGATGAGAAGCAAGGTTAACGATTCTGCACAAAACCAACTCATATTAACTTGCTGAAACGCTGTTCAAATCAAAGCTCAGAATCTTCATCTTCATCAAAGCTCACTACATTGCTGTTGTAATATATTAGTGAGATTAAGCTTAAACGTTAAGATAAATATCACAGTTTGTGATTATAGCTTTTAAGAAGCATTTGTAATACTCTTAGAATTGATTACATTAAGTTGTAAGTAACTAGAGTGATCGTGTGGATCAGTATACTCTAGGAAGTCTTAGAGGTTATCTAAGCAGGTTGTAACTAGAGTGATCGTGTGGATCAGAATACTCTAGAAAAGTCTTAGAGGGTATCTAAGCAGTTGTTCCTGGAGTGATCAGTGTGTGATCAGTAGACTCTGGAAGACTTAGTTGCTGACTAAGTGGAGAACCATTGTAATCCGTGCGATTAGTGGATTAAATCCTCAGTTGAGGTAAATCATCTCTGCGGGGGTGGACTGGAGTAGTTTAGTTAACAACGAACCAGGATAAAAATAACTGTGCAATTTATTTTTATCTGTCAAGTTTTTTAAAGCTACACTTATTCAAACCCCCCCCCCCTTTCTAAGTGTTTTTCTATCCTTCAATTGGCATCAGAGCGCCGGTTCTAAGGTGCAAGCACTTAACCGTGTTTAGAAAAGATTCAGGAAGAGAAAAACGCTTCAGTAAAAGATGGCTGGTGAAATTGAAAAGTCTACACCTGCATCTACATCTGGCTCTGCTGAGCAACACAACGGTAACAATGGTTATACTAGACCGCCGGTATTTGATGGTGAAAACTTTGAATACTGGAAAGATAAACTGGAAAGTTACTTTCTTGGTCTAGATGGTGATCTATGGGATCTTTTGATGGATGGTTACAAACATCCAGTAAATGCCAGTGGCGTAAAGCTGACAAGGCAAGAAATGAATGATGATCAGAAGAAGCTTTTCAGGAATCATCATAAATGCAGAACTGTTTTGCTGAATGCTATCTCTCATGCTGAGTATGAGAAGATATCTAACAGGGAAACGGCCTATGACATATATGAGTCCTTGAAAATGACTCATGAAGGAAATGCTCAAGTCAAGGAGACTAAAGCTCTTGCTTTAATCCAGAAGTATGAAGCCTTCAAGATGGAGGATGATGAAGACATTGAAAAGATGTTTTCAAGATTTCAAACTCTTACTGCTGGATTGAGAGTTCTTGACAAGGGATACACCAAGGCTGATCACGTAAAGAAGATCATCAGAAGCTTACCCAGAAGATGGGGTCCTATGGTGACTGCATTCAAGATTGCAAAGAATCTGAATGAAGTTTCTCTGGAAGAGCTTATCAGTGCCTTGAGACGCCATGAAATAGAGCTGGACGCAAATGAGCCTCAAAAGAAAGGTAAGTCTATTGCATTAAAATCTAATATCAAGAAATGCACTAACGCTTTTCAGGCTAGAGAAGAAGATCCTGAAGAATCAGAATCTGAAGAAGAAGATGAACTGTCCTTGATCTCCAGAAGGCTAAATCAACTCTGGAAGAACAAGCAAAGGAAGTTCAGAGGCTTCAGAAGTTCAAAGAAATTTGAACGTGGAGAATCTTCTGATGACAGAAGATTTGACAAGAAGAAGGTCATGTGCTATGAATGCAATGAGCCTGGACACTTCAAGAATGAATGTCCAAAACTTCAGAAGGAAAATCCCAAGAAGAAGTTTCATAAGAAGAAAGGTCTTATGGCAACCTGGGATGAGTCAGAAGACGATTCAGACTCTGAAGATGAGCAGGATAACTGTGCGCTGATGGCGACAGAAGATGACGGATCAGAATCTACATCAGAATCAGATTCTGAAGAGGTATTTTCTGAACTTACTAGAGATGAGTTAGTTTCCGGTCTAACTGAACTTCTGGAATTCAAGTCTCAGATTAGTCTCAAATACAAAAAGCTGAAAAAGCTATTTGAATTTGAAACAAAGAAGCTTGAGTTGGAGAATTATGAATTAAAAGAAAAACTTTTAAAATTATCCAATGATGTTGGATCTCCTTCTGATTCAGAAAAATCCACTCCTAGTCTAAACCATATTCGGAAAGAATATGATTTAAGTTTCAGGAAGTTCTTATCTAGAAGTATTGGCAGAAGTCAGCTAGCTTCTATGATATATGCTGTGTCTGGAAACAAAAGAGTTGGCATTGGTTTTGAGGGTGAAATCCCATACAAACTTGAACCTGTTGATGAAATGAAACTCACATACAAGCCATTGTATGATCAGTTCAAGTATGGCCACTCTCATGATATTAGGCACACTTCACATGCTCAAAGTTTTCACATAACACACACCAAAAAGCATGTGACACAACCTAGGAAATATCATGAAACTCACATTAAAAATTATCATGCTGTTCCTCCTATTGCTTACAATGTTAAACCCAAGTTCAATCAGAATTTGAGAAAATCTAACAAGAAAGGACCCAAGAAGATGTGGGTACCAAAGAAAAAGACTATTTCTTTTGCAGATTCTCTTGGCAACAAAGAAGATAAAAGTCAACATGTCAAGTCACCTGGACTCAAGTTGGTCTCAACACTTGAAGGGAAGAAGGACTGTCTTCCAAGCTCTGGTAATTAAATCTGTTGAAGAAACTATGTCTGTAGGAGATCAGAAAAGAACGTTTATTAGTCTTGGAACCATCTGTTTTGTTTGTTTCTAAAGCATTGATGTTTCGTTCTTGATTATTCTGAATGCTCTAAATGCTACAGAATATACAATACTGAAACATTGTTTGTGGACGAATCAATAAATATCTGGTTTGATGATAAACTTGTTTCTGATGAAACAAAGCAGCTTAAGAATTTCTGCAGATACAGTTTTGTCTTATCAGAAGCTGCAGAACAAAGAAGTGAATCTCCAGAAGCTGTGTATATCAGAAGTAATGGATCAGAAGATCATTCAGACTTATATCAGCACACTTCAGAAGGAGTGTTTCCAGAAGAGAAACTTGATCAGATCAGAAGCAGTGATCAGAATCTGAAGGCGTAAAGTCTATTCTGAAATTTACAGCTGTCATCTATTATCTGATGGTGAACACGTGTCTGTACGGTCAGTACAAAGCGTGCAGTTGAAAAGACGCCGACCTAGGTAACTGTTTTAAATCATTTCATTTACCTCGTTCTCTCTCCTTACGTCACTCATCATTTAATAAAATTGATTTCTTTTGATTCTGGAACTGTTCAGTTTATATTTTTTATTATTTTCTTTTTCAAATCTGTCTCTATATATTCTTTTCAAATCATATCATACACCTTTTTTTTTTTCGCTCCCTTGTCTCTCTTTCTTCTTGCATTCTCTCGTTTGAAAAGTTCTTAGCCGTTTTCTAAAACCCTAATCAAAAACCCAGTTCTCTTCTCTTGTTCGTTTTTGTTCATTCTGCATCCATGGCTGCCTTCTCATCCCAAAATGTTGGTACATCTGTTCCTCACCATCTCCAAGAAGAAACTTTGCAACTTACCCCTGTTGTTGCATGCTCTATTCCCAAGGACAAATTAGAAGTTATATGTGAACTCATGGTTGATTTTGACAACCTTGAAGAAAATGAATTTCATCTTAAAGAAGACATCATCTTTCAAGGATGGACCTCGTTGTTTGCTGAGTTAGTTGGCCCAGTTTATTCGGATCTTGTCAAGGAGTTCTGGGCACATGCTGTGGTTGCTCCAAAATCTATACTTTCTTTCGTCCATGGAAAGTTTGTTGTTATTACTGAAAACATCCTAAGAGTGATGTTTGATCTGAAAAACCCTGAAGGGGTTTTTGAACTTGATCAAAGGGCAGATTTGGGAGATGTTCTATCCACTCTCTATCCAAATGTCAAGAAAACAAAACACGTCAAGGATTTGAGAGATATCTACAAAATCTGGACAAAAATCATTCTTGGGTGTTTCTACCATAGGAAAGCAACACATGCTTCGGATTTCATCAGTAATGAGCAAAGGTATATTCTTTATTGCATTGCCACTCAGAAGAAGGTTGATGCGATTTACATTATCTTCAACCATATGTGGAAAGCAGTAAAGGATTCCAGAAACGCTTTCAGAAAAGAAAATGGTGGAACAATCATTCCTTTTGGTAGAATTATTACAAACCTTCTGGTGCATTCCAAGATTGTTGAGAGTCTGGAGTCTGAAGGTATTATCAAAGACCTTGCTGTCACCTCTGGAGCCTGTCTGAATGCTTTTTCTTTAAAGAAGATGAAAATAATTGACACTATCCTCAAAGTTCCTCAACCTCTAGCTGGAACAAGAATCAGAAGAAAACCAGTTCTAGCTGACTTTGAAACCTTCTTCAATAGTGAGGTACCTGAAGTCAGAACTAAGTATCTGAAGTCACAAAAAGAGGATAAGAGTCTTAAAGATCAAGACAAAGGTGCTCCTATTAAAGTGAATCGCAAGAAGGAAGAAAGAACCAAAAGAAAGTTTGATCATCCCTCCTTTAATCAAGTAAAGGTTGCAAAGAAAGTTGCTGCTACCACTAAAAATGAAGTAGTCCCAGAAGAAGTGATTGCAAAAGTTGTTAAGGACGTATCTGCTGATTTTGAGAAGAATAAGAAGGAAGCTGAGAAGAAGAAAAAGAAGAAGAAGTCAAATAACAATGATGAGATTGTTGAAATTGTTAAGAAGAAGATAACCAGAAAAAGGAAGATGATTATTCAAAGCTCAGATGAAGAAAATGCTGCTCAAGAGGCTGAGAATCAACCAGAAGTTCTGGCTTATGTCAGAAGGAAAGAAATCTCTAGAGGCAAAGCAAAGATTATTGAACAGCCGAAGAGTAAAAAGCAGAAGAAGACTGAGGATGTGGCCAAAGCTTTTCTGAGAGGTTCCAAAGGTATATGCATTTCTGAACCTGATTCTGTTCCTGCTGTTCGTTCAGAAGTTGCACCAATAGAGGTTGTCCCTACACCTGAACCAGAAAAAACCACATCAGAATCACCGGTTTTTGTCCATGTTCTTACACCTCCATCTCCTCATGCAACCAAACCCAATTCTCCTTCTCTCTCACCAATTCCAGATGCCTCCATCCCTTCTCCTTCATCTTCAACTAACCTTGTTTCTGACCAAGCTGCTGATGATCATGTTTTGGATATACCACCCATTCAAACTCTCTTTCCATCTCAACCTTCTCCAAATGCCACCTTTGAACATACTCCCTCCACCTCTCAAAATAATCTTTGTGATTCTCCTTTTCCAACCTCTGCATCACATGAGCAGCTGCTCCGTGATTGCAACTACACTCCCAAGCCTCGTCCTGAAGCTGAAGTAGTAGTGTTAGATTCTGATACTGAAGCAGAATCTTCTTATAGGTTGGATAGAGAACCTCATCCGTACTTCACCTCCAACCCTGTTTTTTCAAAAACCCAAATAAAATTTCGCCCTGTATACCCTATTGGTGTAGTTTTTGAAAACATAAAGAGGAATCTCAGAAGTATCTTTGATACTCTCAGAATTGCTGAAAGTTCTGGATTGAATGATGTTGCTATGCGGAACTTCTGGAGGATCCTTCGCAGAGAATCAGATGCTCTGTTTTTAGAACTTCAGGAAGCCTGTGTAGCTGCTGCCCCACGGCCTCGTGGAATTCTGAGAAACTATGAAGACTTCTGGTTTGTTCGTCTCAGAGGAAGACATCTGTTGGAAGAGAAGCCCTTCTTGGATGAGATGGAACAATTAAGACTGGCTGCTGAAATGGAAGCAAATCCATGCAGGGATATTGTTATCTTTATTCCTGATTATCCTGTTCTGCTCGGAGACTTCAAGACCCTATTTGACTTTCTGAGGGAAAACCCTTCTGAGAAAGACCCAAGCTTGGTCATTCCAGAAGTTGTTGACCCACCAGAAGTTGAAGGTCCTTCTGCTCCCAGGAATCTAGCTGCCATTCTTCAGGCACTTGAGAATGGAGACTCGGAAATTCCTGCTGCAGAATATGGAGATGCTTCTATGCAAGAAGCAGATGCTGAAGATCATGTTGCTAAAACTGTTCCTGTTGAGGAAATCCCTGCAAATGATCTATCTATGGAAGCTGCAGATCAACATGTCATCCCTGTGGATAGAAGCTGTGAAGCTTCTTCTGATGAATCTTCTCGTCTTGCAAGGACTCTGGAAGAAATTCAGAAGAGACAGGATGAGCAAAGCTCACTAAATGATAAGTATAACGCTTTCATGGTGAGGCAAGAAGGACACAACAATGAGGTTAAAGAGATGCTGGCCAAGATCTTGTCAAGGCTAGGGCCATCTTAGATTGAGTCTGTGTTGTTTCTTTCTTTTCGTTGCATCTGTTTTGGTTCTGTGCATCTGATCTTACTTATCTTCATGTACTTCTGTACCTGCTGTTTGAACTTAAATGAAATCATCTTCTTCCTCCGTGTGTTTCGTTTTGTTTGTCTCTGAATCTTTTCTGTTTTTGATGATATGACAAAAAGGGGGAGAAATATGTGATAAATGATTTGATTTAATCAGTTGCATCTACTAACAAGGACTGCAAGTTCTATATGGTTTAAGTGTTTTGCAGGTATAAAGAAGTGAAGAGAATCTTCAAAGCAAACACAAGAAGCAAAACCATAAGAAGTGTTATTCTGTAAAAAGAATAAACTCATGGAAACTGAAGCAAGCTGAGTGCTGTCAAGCTTCAGAAATCAGAAGCAAGAAAGAAGAATGAATCAGAAGCACTGATAATAGAATTTGATCCATATTTGTCTATTTGCTTTGACAAAATTCTATTTGCTCTGATAACATTATTTTAGCCTATATGGCTCTGATACATATCATGTGTTCTAATATACATTTTATGTCCTGACTCGTTCATGCTGACTTTTGTCGTTTAGTTTTTGTTCTGTAACATTTCAGGATGTAGAGATGCTCTGATGATGCTCTGGTACATTCAACAATGTTCTGATACAAATCTAGCATGAAGTGATGTTGGTAGAAATTCAAATCTCTGAAGCTATCCGAGGGAAGCAGAAATCAGAAGCTGTGAACATTCTAAAGATCCAGAAAACTCAAGTTCTGAAGCTGTCCAAAATGGAAGCAGAAATCAGAAGCTGTGAATGTTCTGAAGATCAAAGAAATTCAAGTTCTGAAGCTGTCCTAGAAGGAAGCAGAAATCAGAAGCTGTGAATGTTCTGAAGATCAAAGAAATTCAAGTTCTGAAGCTGTCCTAGATGGAAGCAGGAATCAGAAGCTGTGAGTGTTCTAGGGATCTAAAGAAATTCTAGTTCTGAAGCTGTCCAATGGAAGCAGAAGTCAGAAGCTACGAATTCTCTGAAGACAGAAGCTTATGTGATCGTCTCTACCGAAATAATCAGGGAAGTCTTTTATTAAAGTTCTTCGAGTATTTATTTCAGGGGGAGATTATTTATCTCAGGGGGAGATTGTTAATCTCAGGGGGAGACATATTCATATGCTTATGCTATAGCTGTGTAATTTGTCTTTTGCCGTCTGCTCTTTCTGATCGCAAATTCATATCATTTATATATGTTTTTGTCATCATCAAAAAGGGGGAGATTGTTAGAACAAGATTTGTTCTGATCAATTATCTTAGTTTTGATGATAACAATAATATGAATTTTGCTTAAGATAATATGGTACTCTAATCCAATGCAATTTCCCTTTCAGGAAATATATATAAAGAGTACGCATAATTCAGCGCTCAGAAGCTTTGTCTCAAGGGTTCAACATGCAACATCAGAACATGGTCTGGCAAGACATCAGAAGATGGTCGAAGCAAAATCAGAACATGGGTCTATGGAAGCATCAGAAGAACATGAGATCAGAAGCACTGAAGTTCTGATGGTATCACGCTCAGAAGCACTTCAAGGTCAGAAGATCAGAAGATGTTGTGCACCAAGCTGTTTGACTCTGATGATATTCAAACGTTGTATTCACAAACATCAGATCAGAAGGAAGTACAAGTGGCAGGCTACGCTGACTGACAAAAGGAACGTTAAAGCTATTAAAGGCTACGTCAGTAGACACAGCGTGAACAAGGCTCGAGGTAGTTGACAAAAGCGTATAACATTAAATGCGATGCTGTACGGAACACGCAAAGCATTAAATGCACTCAACGGTCATCTTCTCCAACGCCTATAAATATGAAGTTCTGATGAGAAGCAAGGTTAACGATTCTGCACAAAACCAACTCATATTAACTTGCTGAAACGCTGTTCAAATCAAAGCTCAGAATCTTCATCTTCATCAAAGCTCACTACATTGCTGTTGTAATATATTAGTGAGATTAAGCTTAAACGTTAAGAGAAATATCACAGTTTGTGATTATAGCTTTTAAGAAGCATTTGTAATACTCTTAGAATTGATTACATTAAGTTGTAAGTAACTAGAGTGATCGTGTGGATCAGTATACTCTAGGAAGTCTTAGAGGTTATCTAAGCAGGTTGTAACTAGAGTGATCGTGTGGATCAGAATACTCTAGAAAAGTCTTAGAGGGTATCTAAGCAGTTGTTCCTGGAGTGATCAGTGTGTGATCAGTAGACTCTGGAAGACTTAGTTGCTGACTAAGTGGAGAACCATTGTAATCCGTGCGATTAGTGGATTAAATCCTCAGTTGAGGTAAATCATCTCTGCGGGGGTGGACTGGAGTAGTTTAGTTAACAACGAACCAGGATAAAAATAACTGTGCAATTTATTTTTATCTGTCAAGTTTTTTAAAGCTACACTTATTCAAACCCCCCCCCCCTTTCTAAGTGTTTTCTATCCTTCAAACACATCCAAAAGGATGAAAATATGAAATGTTGGGCTTTCTGTTCTTCCACAATTCATAAGGAGTCTTATTTAGAATAGGTCTTATAGAGATTCTATTCTGAATATAACATGCAGTGTTTATTGCTTCTGCCCAGAAGTGCGTAGCCATATTGGTTTCGTTGATCATGGTTCTGGCCATTTCTTATAGAGTCCTATTCTTTCGTTCTACAACTCCATTTTGTTGTGGAGTTCTAGGACAAGAGAAATCATGGGCAATACCATTTTCTTTGAAGAACTCCTCAAAGAATTTGTTCTCAAATTCACCACCATGATCACTTCTGACCTTTATGATTTTACACTCCTTCTCAGTTTGGATCTGAGTGCAGAATTCAAAGAACACTGAATGAGACTCATCCTTGTGTTTCAAGAACTTTACCCATGTCCAGCGGCTATAATCATCAACGATGACTAATCCATATTTCTTCCCTTTGACAGATGCTGTTTTGACTGGGCCAAACAGATCAATGTGCAAAAGTTCTAACGGCCTTGAGGAAGAGACAACATTCTTAGACTTGAATGCAGTTTTGGAGAACTTGCCCTTCTGACATGCTTCACAAAGAGCATCTGATTTGTATTTCAGATTAGGGAGTCCTCTGACAAGATTTAGTTTGTTAATCTGAGAAATCTTTCTCAAACTAGCATGTCCTAATCTTCTGTGCCAGACCCATTGCTCTTCAGAAACAGACATAAGACAAGTCACCTTCTGATTCTTAAGATCCTGAAGATCTGTCTTATAAATGTTGTTCTTTCTCTTTCCTGTAAATAGGATTGAGCCATCCTTCTGACTTACAGCCTTGCAAGACTTTTGATTAAAGATTATGTCATAACCATTGTCACTTAATTGACTTGTGAACAATAAGTTATGAGCTAATCCATCTACTAGAAGAACATTAGAAATAGAAGGAGAGTTACCAGACTTTATAGTTCCTGAGCCAATAATTTTGCCCTTCTGATCTCCTCCAAACTTCACTTCTCCAGCAGATTTAAGCACCAGGTCTTGGAACATAGACCTTCTTCCTGTCATGTGTCGCGAGCACCCAGAGTCCAGGTACCATGACATTTTGCTTTTTGTCCTTTTTGCCGCCAAGGATATCTGCAACAGAAATTATCTTCTCCTTAGGTACCCACAATTTCTTGGGTCCTTTCTTGTTAGTTCTCCTCAAGTTCTGATTGAACTTGGGTTTAGCAAAATATTTAACAGGAGGAACAGCATGATATTCTTTAGGTTTGTCAGCATGATATTTCTTAGGATGTGTCACATGCTTCTTGGTGTGAACAGTGTTAAACTTCTGTGCATGTGAAGTGAGCCTAATATCATGAGCATGGCCATATTTGAACTGATCATACAATGGCTTGTATGTGATCTTCAGATCATCAACAGGTTCAAATTTATGTGAGGTATCACCCTCATAGCCAAAACCAAACCTTCTGTTTCCAGAAACACCATATATCATAGAAGCAAGCTGACTTCTGCCAATACTTCTAGATAAGAACTTTCTGAAGCTCGAGTGATATTCTTTCAGAATATGATTCATGCTAGGAATGGATTTTTCTGTTTCAGAAGGAGATCCACTATCTTTGGATAGATTTAAAACTTTTTCCTTCAGTTCAGAATTTTCCACTTCCAGCTTCTTAGTTTCAAATTCAAACTGCTTCTTCAGCTTTTTGTATTTGATGCTAAGATGAGCCTTGAGTTCCAGAAGTTCTGTTAAACTGGAAACTAACTCTTCTCTAGATAGTTCAGAAAATACCTCTTCAGAATCTGATTCTGATGTAGATTCTGATCCATCATCTTCTGTAGCCATTAGCGCGAAGTTGGCTTGCTCTCCTTCAGAGTCTGATTCTGATTCTGAATCATCCCATGTTGCCATCAGACCTTTCTTCTTATGAAACTTCTTCTTGGGATTCTCCTTCTGAAGTTTTGGACACTCGTTCTTGTAATGTCCAGGCTCATTGCACTCATAGCAGACAGCCTTCTTCTTGTCAGATCTTCTGTCACCAGAAGATTCTCCTCGTTCAAATCTCTTTGAACTTCTGAAGCCTCTGAACTTCCTTTGCTTGCTCTTCCAGAGTTGGTTTACCCTTCTGGAGATCATGGACAGTTCATCTTCTTCTTCAGATTCTGATTCTTCAGGATCTTCTTCTTCAGCCTGAAAAGCGTTAGTGCATTTTTTAAAATTAGATTTTAATGCAACAGACTTACCTTTCTTCTGAGGTTCATTTGCGTCAAGTTCAATCACATGATTCCTCAGGGCACTGATCAGCTCTTCCAAAGAAACTTCATTCAGATTCTTCGCAATCTTGAATGCAGTTACCATTGGGCCCCATCTTCTGGGCAAGCTTCTGATGATCTTCTTTACATGATCAGCCTTGGTGTAGCCTTTGTCCAGAACTCTTAATCCAGCAGTCAGAGTTTGAAATCTTGAAAACATCTTCTCAATGTCTTCATCATCCTCCATCTTGAAGGCTTCGTACTTCTGGATTAGTGCAAGAGCTTTGGTCTCCTTAACTTGAGCATTTCCTTCATGAGTCATTTTCAAGGACTCATATATGTCATGAGCCGTTTCCCTGTTAGATATCTTCTCATACTCAGCATGAGAGATAGCATTCAGCAAAACAGTCCTGCATTTGTGATGATTTTTGAATTCTTTCTTTTGATCATCAGTCATTTCGCTTCTTGTGAGCCTTACACTAGTAGTTTTAACAGAATCCTGCAACATCGCACCAGTCCAATTCTTACTCGTTTTCACTCATATCAGTCCACGATTTTGAGTCTAAAACAGTCCAATTTCACTCTTTCATGCATAGGATTCATCTATACTTATTACACTATCATCCTATATCAATTCATACATCAAAAACCCAAATTCTAAATCAATTCTTGGAACCCAAAACCTAAGTCTTACATACAAATCAAATTGACTCAACAACACAGCTAATCATGCACTATCAATTTCATAATTACAATAAGAGATGGTAATTGGAAGAGTCCCCCCTTACCTTAGCCAAATTTATTGATCTTTGGTCTCTTCCTCTTTGTTCCTCTTTCACGTTCTTCGTGTTCCAACTTCTCTCTTTTCACGTTCTGTTCCTTCTTTCCCAATCATACAATATAATAAAGCTAGATGAGAATTTGGGCAAGTTTACCAAGTGTCAAGTTTTTAGGACTCCATTCTATTTTAATTTTTTCTATTAATAGAATAGTTTCCATTATTATCTTTAATTAATTTTTTATTATTTAATTAATTATAATGACTAGATAAGTTTATAGAACAACTCAATATTTGGCCGACGGTTTAACTTTCTATTTCATATTGTACAACTATTAAATGTTTCATTTGTTTCCAAGAAAAATATTTGATTTCCCAACTCAAATCCAATGTTAACCCTACTTTTTATCTTTCTCTATCTATCGATATGCTTTCTTCTTCATCTTCTTTCTAACCACTTTCCCCCTCTCTCTTCCAACTTCTCTTTTTTCTTTTCCTGTCATGAATCAAGAATTTTTATGCCCATGTTTGTTCATCTATCCATCTTCTCTGCTGGTTTAGCTTACTTTTACAATCTTTCTCACATTTCGTCTATTTTTCAAAAATGGGTTTGTGCATCATCTCCCACCATTTGAGTTTCTTCATAGCTATTTGATTATTATTTATTAATTATTTTATGATTTTTTATTAAGATTCATGTTTAGGGTTCATGGTGCGGAGCTGTATACACCCAACACTCAAAATTTGGGTGGAGTGGTTGCATATGATGGTTTTTTTTCACCTGAGCTTAGATGGACTTTTGGATCTGCATGCCATGAATGACATAAGGCTTTTGTCTAAAGTATGGATATGATTCAGTTTTATTTTATTAAAAAATGTATGGTTAGTTGGGCTAATTTATTGCATATTAGAAAGAAATGTTTTTCAGATTTATATATGCATCAAATAAGATTAACAAGTAGCATGACTATGCGTTGTTTGTCCTGAAAAGTTTTATTACCATCTATATTATTTTTTACAACAATTTTTGTTCGCAGCGATGAAAGGTTATATAACCAAGAACTACACGGTAATATTGGATCTGGAATTTTTGCTCTTTCATCACTTTTGTTTAAATGAATTTTCCTTCTCAAATGGAATGTTTTTTATCGCTAATTGTTCTTCATTCAACTTACATTTCTTATGGTAGTAGTAAGTTTCTATTGTCATACATGTCAAAGCTTGCATCTTGGATCTGGTTTTTTATGTTGGTTTTTCCCTTTACCTTCCCTTTATGCTGGTTATTATGAGTACACATTTTTTCTGATATGACGACAAAAACTTACAAGTTAATCCAGATACTCAGTGTCACTGTAACCATTTTGTTTATCTACCTGCTTACGTTGGCTGATTTGTACGATATCACATACAATTTACATACATATTGCAAGCATACTTTATTGGAATTTTAGGTACTTCTTTCACTAACTATGAATTAAGAAATATTGTTGTTATTTTACAGTGTATATAAATTTGTGCTCAAATCTAAAGGTTTGATGAATGAGATTAACCAAATTGTAGTGTCTATAAAGCTGTCTCTTTTGTTTTGTTCCTGAGCTTTTACTCATTCTTGCAGGGCACGATTGTGGGTACCATGGCAGACAATTGTCTTTTCTATGATATCCTATGTATGCACACATTTGGCACTGCATATGTTTGGAATCGTGTTACAATTTGAAGCATGGGTGCAGTAAAAATTTTGTTACAATTTAAACATTATATCTCACAAGTTTGATCTTACTGCATTGGAGCCATTGCTTAACCTCACTTCAAAAGTCATGAACTTTTAATTTGTTCTATTAATTTATATATTTACAACTATTGTTAGAGAATTTTGGTTCTCTGCTTGAGAATATCATTTTGTTGCAAAAACTAACTGCATTTTGTTCCTTCCAAGAATACATGTACAACAGATCTACCAATGCAAAATGACTTATGTCTTTTAGAAGTTATGATATCTTTGTCAAATGTTTTAAAACTGTTCCTAAAATGTTTCAATGTACATTCTTATTTTGATACTCATTTTAGCTTTATTATGCTATGATTGTTTTTTTTCAGGGCTTAATCCAATATGTATTTGAGCTTCAAGATGGGTCTGGTGTAGTTATTGAAGGATAGAAAAACACTTAGAAAGGGGGGGTTTGAATAAGTGTAGTTTCAAAAACTCGTAAGATAAAAATAATTTGCACAAGTATTTTTATCCTGCTTCGTTGTTAACTAAACTACTCCAGTCCACCCTATACAAGGTGATTTACCTCAACTGAGGATTTAATCCACTAATCACACGAGATTACAATGGTTTTCCACTTAGACAACTTCTAAGTCTTCTAGAGTCTTCTGATCACAACCTGATCACTCTAGGAACAAATGCTTAGACACAAGCTAAGACTTTCTTAGAGTATCCTGACCACCACGTGATCACTCTAATTACAACTGCTTAGACACAAGCTAAGACTTCCTAGAGTATCCTGATCAACACTTGATCACTCTAGTTACTTACAAATTAATGTAATCAATTCTAAGAGTATTACAATTGCTTCTGAAAAGCTATAATCACAAACTGTGATATTTCTCTTACAGATTTAAGCTTAGACTCACTAAAGTATTACAACAGTAATGTAGTGAGGTTGAAGATGAAGTTTCTGAGCTTTGAGTTGAACAGCGTTTCAGCAAGTTAATATTCACAGAAATTGTTAAGAATTGGTAACCTTGCTTCTCATCAGAACTTCATTTATATAGGCGTTTGAGAAGATGGCCGTTGGGAGCATTTAATGCTTTGCGTATTCCGTACAGCATTGCATTTAATGTTTCACTGTTTTGTCAACTACCTCGAGCCTTGCTTTTGCTGTGACTACTGACATTGCCTTTAATAGCTTCTAACGTTTCTTTTGTCAGTCAGCGTAGCCTGCCATCTAGTACTTGATTCTGATTTGTTCTTTGTAAATACTACGTTGAAAATCATCAGAGTACAAACAGCTTGGTGCAGAGCATCTTCTGATCTTCTGATCTTGATATGCTTCTAAGCGTGATTCCATGACTTCAGTGCTTCTGCTTCTGAACTCAAGTTCTTCTGATGCTTCTAATAGACCATGTTCTGATTCTGCTTGACCATCTTCTGATGTCTTGCTAGACCATGTGCTGAAGTTGCATACTGAACCTTCTGAGTCAAAGCTTCTTAGCGCTGATTTGTGCATACTCTTTATATATTTCCTGAAAAGGAAATTGCATAGGATTAGAGTACCACATTATCTTGAGCAAAATTCATATACATTGTTATCATCAAAACTAAGATTATTGATCAGAACAATTCTTGTTCTAACAGTTATTATTGGTTCTATGATTGACAATGATGCATGCACCAATAAGGATTATTGGAAATCTCTATACTAACATGGAACCACTTAAAAGTACTTTCTATAATTCCTATACTAACATGAGAACCTCTCTGAAGTGGCCTAAAATCATCTGTCTTTTTTCAGGGCTTGAAGGATTTCATAAACAAGGTCAAAACTCTTGCAACTTTGCAACATCCAAACCATTGTAAATTATTAGGTTTTTACGCGCGTGAGAGTTCATAACATAGAATGTTGGTCTATGAAAGGCTATACCATGGAAGCTTGGACCGCCTACTGTATGGTAGATCCGATGGACCATCAATTGATTGGAATACAAGAATGAAAATTGCAATGTGTGCTGCAATTCATACAAATTTTTATCATAAAATATCATAACAATCATTTATTGATTGTGGTACTAATAAGTTGTAGGGTTTGCTGGATCCAAATTCTTGCCAAAATGGGACTGTTTCAAGTTTACATTTTGTGATGTAGCAGGTTAATAAAAAATCATTTTGGCTTATGCCAATGATATTAAGAGTGGTAGGATTTTCTTTTAAGTAATTTGTAAATTGCATGAGTAGCAAGTTTTGTTTAGGAGTGAGTAGCTGGTTTTGTTTAGGCAATATGTTATGGTTGAGGTAACTAAAATTGTAGTTCTTTAAAGGATATCATTATTGTTGTTATTGTATGTTTCTAATTAGTTTCTATAAGATATGTTTGTTGTGGTGGGTGGTGTCCTCTACAACCTTTCATAAATAGTGAATAACTATTTTTCTTGATGATGCTGGAATTATACCGTCTCACTCCCTTTAATTTATTTTATTTACTAAAAAAAGAAAAATAAAATTTCACATGGTACTTATACATCATTTTAATTACTTCTAAATATATATTTCCTTCCTATTACTAAAAAAATTCAGGAATCAAAGAATTCAGCGAACCATTCATTGAATAAAATTGTCTAACTAATTCCTATAATTACTCTTATACTTAAATCGTCATTATTTCTAAATAAGTAAAGAGTAAAACACATGTTTTAATTATACGGTTCACTTTTATCAGTTCTGAGACAATTTTTAATTTTTAATTTTTTTTAGTACATCTAATTATAATGGTTCAGTAATACAATCAATTTTTTTTACAATAAAGATTATATAATTATTGTTTATTAAATAATTAAATTATTTATTTCATATGTACTACTAATAATTTATTCATTTATTTTTATGTTATCATAGGTTCATTTGTAAACCCTAAATAATTATAATATAATTTTTTTTAACATAAATTTTTTTATCCCGTGCCTCGCACGGGTAGAAACACTAGTTCTAATTATTTTATGAAAAATAATATTAAATAAGTAAGGGCTTTACTACACCACACCCCCTCTTCTTACTAATCTCTTACATGACCCAAATGCCATAAACCATCATTTTTCCATTATTTTCATAAAATCCATAATAATTATAATTATTAATCTAATATTCAAATTAAATTAAAATTAAAATTATACGGGTGTTACATCTCTCCCTTTCACCGGACTTCCCTTGTTGGGGTTTCATTCACCGGTCTTCCTCTCTCTTTTTTACTGGTTTCTCTGTTTTACTATTCAACTCCTCTTTCTCTAGTAAGTCCCTCTACTTTATCTCTCTTGCTCTTTTCATATAAACTCTTTTTTATTTACTTTTTATAGGATTTTAGGTTTGGTGAAGACTAGAGTAACCTTATATGGTTTATTAGAATTTGTAGACACTTTAACATTTCAATCCATATGTTATTTACACATGCTTGTTGATTTTTTCTTTGTAGGTTGAGCAAGAAGCACGCTTGAGTAGATTGAATTTTTCCTGTGTTTAAGTTTCATATTTTGTCTCTTGATCTTATTTTATATCTATCATAAAATTTAACCTTTCTTATCTTCATCGTTGACTTGGAACAACAGTTACCTGAGCACCCTTCGGTCCGAAAACAAGAATTGCTTAATAACTTGAACTTCCTTTCTAACCTTAATTTCATTTTTGTTAATGCTTTTGATAATTTTCTTATACATGATACTTTCAATAAATTCTTTCAATCAAATCACATTTGCACATATATTTTAATGTCTTTATTTCATTTTCTGTTTATTTCTCAAATGCTTTTTACTATAGATGAGGCTTTATCTTTTCCCGGAACACATACTCGAATTTTTGTTTTTATGTTCTTCACATGTACAATTTCATTGCTTATGATGCTTAGTATATGTTGGCAATTGTGTTAATTTGTTTTCATTATATGGTTTCTGGCTGTTTTTTATTTTGCACCTTCTTTTGTTTTGTTCGACGTATTTCAGAAGTTCGTGATGATGTCGAACACACTGAACTTCCTGAACACCACTCCATTACAAAACAGAAATTTTTAGCAAACCTACCCCTTATTTCAGTCCAAAATGCAGTAACATTAGGTTCTTTTGTTACTTTGAATATAATAAATAATGTGATTGTAATATTTTCGATGTTTGTAGGTTTTAATTTACACAACACTTTAATAATTATTTATGATATCTACACATTAAATTTACAAAATGGAATGTTTGAAATAATGGTTGCTATCTTATTGAACGATGCTATATCATTTTTTTTAGCATATTAGGTATATTATATACTGTGTATTGCCATTTCGGCAATTATAATTGTTTCAAAAATTATGCTTTTTCCATCAAAGATAAAAACCTGGTGGCAGACGTGTGAATGTTTTCCGGATTTCAAAGTTAAAGAACTGGTGGCGGACGTGTGAATGTTTTCCGTGTACATGCATATCAAAGATAAAGAACTGGTGGCGGACTAACATTGTTAGGTCTGAATCATTGTCAACTACACGTCATGGAATCCGCCGTAATGTTAAGTCTGAATCAGTGCCAACGAGAATTCATAGAGTCATCCCTAGAATCATCCGTTCTCATAGTGGTAAGTGTTAAATATTTTTTTAATAAATAATTCTTTTTTAACTGGATTACACCATCTAATTAATTGTTTTTATTTTGATGAGTTGTAGCTTAGTACCCTACTCTGTCTCTTGAGTAGAATGAGTTATCACCTTATATAAATAAGGTATGAGACTGTTATATTTTTTTTTTTACTATATAAGGCCATTATGTGGACAATTAGTTTGATAGTGTATCATATCACTATTTAATAAGCAAGGTATGATTTCTGTTCAAAATTTCCTTATCATTAGAGATTCTAAAGGTTTTAAAAATAATTAATTGATACAGAACCTAGGGATCAGTGATCACAAGAGACTGTAATTTTAAGTTGCTTTTACAATTCCTGGGTTTGAGTTTTTAAACACTTATGTCTTGAAATTTTAGGGTATAACCTTTTCTTTTGAGACATTGTCTATGCATAGCTTTAGTATATTACGAGGGAAGAAGAAATAAATTTAGTTAGGACTAGTACAAATGGTTGTTGTTAGTTGAGTAATGGTATACGATTAGTGAGTCCATGACTATGATTCTGAATGATGATTTTGAAGAATTTGTTTGATACTGATGTGCGAAAAGAACATATTGATAGTTATCCTCCTTCTACATTAAATAGTCCTTTTAAGGACAAACATAGTTAGATTAATGATGAAATGTTAGCTATATGAATTGTGATGTTGGATAACTCTTATTGAGATTGAGTTATGTTATTTCTTGAATGTGTAGTTTGAGAATGTTTTCATTTACTGGGGTTATTAATTTGGTTGATTGTGCTTCATTCTGTCAATTTAGAGGTAACTTCTTCGTTATCAATTTAGAGGTAACTTCTTCGTTATATTCCTACATGTTTGCTCAATTTAACTAGTTGTTTGTGAATTAAGCATAGTTAGTTGGTTCTAAATACTGACATCTTGTTTGAGCAACTTGTTTATGTTGTCCTTTATTTAGTAGTGATTTTTTTCTACCTTTTCTATTTTGTCCCTATATTAGAGACCTTTCCTTCTATGTTATATTCACAGCTGCAAAACTACATTGATTATGTGGGTAGGAAAAGAATATTTCATCTTTTAAATCGAGGATCTTCCAAAGAACTAGATAATAAAGTTGTAGAATTATATGGTATTGCTAACTGTTTTATTAAGAGTTCTGCATGTTATAATGTCATTATGAATTACTAGAGCCTTACTATTAATGTTGTTTCTGCAGAGAAAAAAAAGGGGAAGTCTTGATAGTAAGAACAACCACCGTTCATGAAATCATGAACAAAATGATCAAGGTATGTTTCCTTATCAATAGAAACCACCTTGCTAGATACTTATCAATAGAAACCACATTCTATATGTCTAATTCCAAAGCAGTTTACCTTTTGTCCTTTGCAGGAACTCCCTATAAAAAATCTTGTACATCTCATTCTGATATTTGCAAGTTCCTACAGGTTATTATTATACTTGCAATTTCTCCATTTTGATTTTTTAAAATCCAATTTAAACTGTTATAGTGGGCATATGTCAGAGCAGATTAAAATGTTGTTTTGGCACTTGACTTCATCTATGGCTGACTTTACTTATTATCATATCTATGCAGATGTTATTTGGGAACTGAAGTCTTACTGAATTTCTAGTGACACTGAAGGCTTGGCAGATGTAATCAAGTTGAAGTTTTGAATGATTTGTTTTGACAGAGTTACTTAAATTATCACAAATTATTTTTAGGTTGAGAATCTGATCTTAATACTCAAAATAGTGATGGAAAATTTTCAATACCAAAATCTTGTAATGAACACCATACTATTTCTATCTATTCTTTACTTACATTCATTTAAACCTATGTTTGGTTCTACTGGGTGAATTGATTTTGTTTAATTGATTATGATTAAAAATGAATTGAAATTAAAATAATTTATGTTTCAATAAGTTTCTGCCAAAATAAGTTGAATAGGAAACTTCAATGTATACAAATTCTAAGATTCAATTCTAGAAAGTATAAATAATTCTACCATCGAAAATGAATTTTGGATGCTTAATAGTTATTACTTATTTGAAATAAAAACATCATACAAAATATCACAAATGAGTTTTAACCTAGAATAACAATGTGAGCACAGTTCATTTTGAATTTTACTATCTAAAAAAAAGTTATTAATTATATCAATCCAAAGTTTTGAAAATTTGAATTTTTTTAATATGATTTAAACTTTATCTGTGTTTGGAATATTGTTTAACTAAAACCACATTATCATTTGTTTCTTTACTTTAATATTTCAGTTCTATTATTTTTTTAACTAATTTTTCCAATACACTATTATTTTTCAATGCCCTGTTAATTAATTTTTCTACCGTCACTACCTAATTAATATTATGTTCATTTCCAATACATGAGTATATTTTAATAAAAAGTTATGGTAAACTCTTCTTAGGTATCTATGATAAATAATTGGGTACCGGTACTCTAAGTGCAAATTAATTTAATATTTGAATTTATTTTAAAATAAAATAATTGTAAAAAATGATGTGTCATTGAATCATAGTATTTGATTAGATGAGGGTATCGGTACCCAAATAAACTCAAAGGTATCGGAGTGTTCACTAAAAATTTATTTGCTCTTTCATTTATATACTTTTCAAATTTATGTCAAATTGTCAGCTGATTCGGTCATTGTTGGACGGAAGAAATATTACTCTAATCAATTTTTAGTCATCTTTTTTAAAACTTAATTTATGCGATATCATACTTGATAAAATTCAAAAGCGCAATTTTGCAAAATTAACATAATTTTACCTCAAAATCTTAACTTAGTTGTGTCACGTTATTACTATTCTGGGTTGGGCAAAGGCAACAAAAAAACCAAAACCCAATTCAATATAAATCCATTCAAAATGACCTAATGCATAGAAGTTAGGTCATGTGAAATTTAAGGTACACTTTCTGATATTTATTTTTCATTAAACTCATCTTGAATTCTAAATTGACATGTGTGTTAAAGTGCTAACTTTGCAGGTCCACTGTCAAGATACACCGATTCTGGTTTCATAAAGGAACATTGGCGCCGTCTGTGGGAATTGGCTCCTAATTCCCATAAAATTTCATGAGTAGATCATCCTTGATCTAATGTCAGATCTCTATAAAAATCGAGAGAAGGAGACAATCAACTAAGACAAAGCAATAAAGAGATTCGTTAGACATTCTGATTTTGTTCCTCCGTATTTGATCGTCACCGTTGAGATCACCGGAGCACCTCTTCCAAACAACCATCGATATTAAGCCGCAAAACGAGGATCGAGTCGCACTAGGATATTCTCAAATTGAGAATACAGGCAGAGCCTCGAGTGCATAGTTGAAGATGATTTTCAACGCCTATGAGATATCTCGGAGATAGAGGATTTCCCGTAACAACATCCGATCTTGCGTATTTGAGCAATCGAATCTCTAGAAGTGGGATCTGAACACATATTATGGAAAAAATCCATTGACCTTCGATAATTTGGTAGCTCGCTATTGCAGAATAATAAAGTTCGCACACTCAATTGGAAAGAGCAAACGAGACGAAGGTTTCCCTCAGGTTTCTGGCACGTTCGCATAACTTAAATTGCTTGGAAAAGGACGTATTGAGAAAATTTCAAGAAATGTTATCCCTTATTTAATAGTGATTTCGGAGTAAGCTAGATCGAGGAAAGTCCAGCCGAATCCCTAAGGATAATCTTCAAAATCCCCTTTCAAACATACTATTAGTTAAATTCTAGAGGGTCGCAATAAATTGGCGTCGTTCCCAAAGTAAAGGAATAGAAAGGATAAACAACGCTGCATACCATTAATGAGAGACATCTGAAAGAAGGCAACTGTCTCGGGATGTCGCCCCTTATCGCCCTTGAACCAAGGTGAAGGTAAAGGAAACACAAGAAAGTGGGGTTTGAATTGAGTTTCACGAATAAAAACTTTTGCTTTAGCCAAGACAAACAAACAAAGAACTTAGAATAAAAATAAATAACACAATATTTTTATCCTGGATCTCTGTTAACGAAGCTACCTCCAGTCCACCTGCCAAGGTGATTTTGCCTTCTCACAAGGACTTAATCCACTATAACCAAATTGATTACACACAAATACCTACTGTCAATGTCTTCTTGAGAATTCTGACTATACTCTAGTCTCTCAAGGAACAATATCAACTCATAAGTTGAAATACAAAGGTGTGTTTACAAAGATGCTTCTTAATAAGCAGATTACACAAATGAAATACAATGAATAACACAATAGTGTTTGAGAGCAAATTTATGAACAAAAGTTCCTTGCCTTACAACTTTTCTCGAAATAATGAAATATTAAGATCGAGAGAGTTGTGCAAACGTTGTTCAAAAATTTTCTCAAAAGTTCTTATTTTCCATTCTTCAAAGTTTTCTTAATATAGGCATAGAAAGATCTGCTGAAGGATGAAGATGGGATTGCACATTTCTTAGTTGTACTCTAAAAGCCACCTCAGGGATTCTTTCTGCCACGATGTCGACAAAAGATCTGTGATCCTTCCAACCGCCCGAGGACCCTCTGTTAGGACGCTTCACCTCAGCATCAAGCCCTCGATAGTAACCTGACGATGACCCCCCTCCTTAACCTTCCTTACATCAACTACAAGAACTTTCCTCTCATAACGTGGAATGTTAGCATGAAGCTTCGTCTCCCCTATCAGGACATTATCCAACTTTACAGCGAGTAAGCGCGCGTCTTCGACCTCAATGAACCTAGCAAAACCAAACTGTTTCCCCAATTTATTCCTCCTAAGAGCAATAGACACTTCCAAAACCTCCCCAATGTCGCCAAAAATGTCAAACGGTTCCTTGGCCTTGACAAAATCTAGAAAGTGTGATACGAAAATTGAAACAACCAAAGCCTCCTTTGCCATCTTTGTCGACGAGAATGTGTCCCATTATGGAACCCACTTTCGGAAATGCTTCTTCCCCACCGTCGTCGACCCTGCCTCGCCTAGAGAAACACCGCCCTTCATGGAAGCCACCATTGACCTAACCCCCTTCTAAAGAGAAGGAGAATAAAATCGCCAAGAGAGAGAGAGAGAAAACTTAATCCCCAAGAGTTTCTTCGAAGAATAAAGATTACTAATTACAAATTTACAATAACTACATAGGTTATTCTCTGAGTAATCAATAATCAAAAAATGATTTTATTTTATAAACAAAATAAATAATTATTTAAATTAACAAAGGCTAATATATCTCACGCTAAGATGCTACAATAATACCTTCACCAAATACTCTTTAAAATTAAGCCTAGAACAATTTATTTACCAAAATAAATTATGGAAAATATAATTCTATAAAATTCAAGATACAATGTTAAAATAGTTTATTTAAAATTAAATTAAATTTTTAAGAGTTATTATTTTTATTAAAATTTAAATAACACAATTTTTTAAATATAATTTTTCACTAGAAATTTAAGTAAACAATTTATGCTTTTGATTATTATATTAATTAATATAATTTTTCTAAATTTTTATTTTAGTTTTGAAAATATTTAAAGTTTGTATAATTTTATTTTTAAATGAAATTTTTGGATAAGTTTATTTTTAAATCTTGAACGTTAATTAAATTTGACGTTTAATATAGATAGTTCTCGTTTCTCATAATAGATATCAGTTCTCATCGGATACCCTGGAAGCCCGAATGAAGGGGCACAAGAGCAAAGAAAATGTGGACTTCGAGTTTAAAATAAAGATCAATCCATCATGCAAAACCAATGTTGATGGACAAGATCATTTGAGTCTGATTCAAGGATATAACTAAACATTCTCTTTGTAGATAACTAACAGCGAAAAAAAGGTAAAGTAACGCTTCAAAGACCCTTTATTCTCCTTTCAAGCACCAAGAATCGTACAATCAACCCCACATTACCAACAGTGAGATCTTCTCATAAACGGTTCAAAAGCATCGAGCACTCTAAAAAACGAGAAACATCATTATTAACTAGCAAATAAAGGCATGTAAGTCACTCCTAGTGTTGCGTTACGATTTTCAAGAGAGATATTTAATACGCTCATTTCCGAGAATGGAAATATTTTATCTAGGACTACCACGTCCACAGATTTTGTGTCCGAGTAATGATGTGTGTCACAAGCCCTCGCCTTGCAAAGTAGAGACGATGGCTTGGGAGAAAGTTATCTCGGCCGTCTGCAAAGCCCAAAATATGAAGGTCTGACTACTAAGTAACAAAGCTGCTAGGTGCAGAGCACGCATACCCCTTTTCCTTCACACCGCATGTAACTCCTCACGATAAATGTCATGCTAACAATCTAGATTAATCCAATGGCTAACCGCATCCCACGCCATTTTGCACGCGTGCGGATATCAATCATCTCCCATATTTAAAGAAAAAGTGTACCACTTAACATGTACTCGAATATTTTCGTATTCAAACTTTACTACTCATTATCTTATTTATTTGAGCGTTTAAGTACTAAACTTGCAGGTCAGTCCACTGTTCACCGTATCGAAAGCTGCAATCTAACGTAAGAGACCCCTAAACTCATTCTTTTTAATCACCTTTAGTTCCAGAACGGAACAAATATAAATAACTTTATGTAAAATAAAATAATAAATTTAAATTTAAACATTGATAATAAATTTAAACCAAACTATACTTTCACTTCAATAATACAGGGGACTTTATTTTCGAATCTAGAAGATAAAAACTTTTGGGTTGGGTTGGAATAATTTATACAAAGCAAAATTATATCTTTAAATGAATCTCTGCTAATGAATAGTGGAGAGTAATCGATCATATGATCGGATATCGAGTTGTTTAAAAAATATATGTATATACAATGTTAAAAAAATTAACAATTAGATTAATGAGAGTTAAGTAAAGAATTACTCTGTTTTGTCCACACAAAACTTGCAAAGATTTCCTCTGGCTAGTGTGTTCTCTGTTTTTAATCGGTTTGTTGTTACATAAAACATAACTTGCAAAGCTTTTAACTCATACACACTTGAAAGTACCATAAAAAAGAATATTTGTGAGTTAGAAATATCATAGTGAGATAGAGATCCCCTTTTGTAGTTGCATGAAAATGCACAAACTCAACAAAAAGAGAGTTCAAGTGGACCCTTTTTTTAACACTCTCAAATAACTAACTTTTCTGATTCATTACCCTTTCATCTTTCTCCATCCATGCTCTCTTAAATCTCTCTCACTTTCTCTCCCAAAAACACTCTCATTACTTTCTCCCAATTCCCCTTTCCTCTCTATATTTCAATGTTGTTGAAACACTCTCATGCATTTGCCTTCATCTTCAAGTCACTACCATTGTGTGAAAACTCATAAAACATATCAAAACATGGATGTTGTTTGTTTTGGTTTTAGTTTTAGAAGGTTGTTTCTTGGAGCTTTGTTATCTTTAGGAATCATGTGTGTTATGTTTCTTACAATCTCAACAATGAATGTTCAAACAAAAAGAACAATCCTTGTTCCAATGAATGTTAATGTCATCTCCAAGCATTTAAAGTTGGTTGGTATGAAGAGACATGTTCTTCATTCAAATTCTAAACTTGTCTTTGTTAGCAAGAGAAGAGTACCAAATGGACCTGATCCAATACATAACAGGTATGTATATATACAAATTTATATCATATACTTTTTTCATATATTAATGGAGCTTCCTATCTAGTACAATATTTCTGAAAAATTACGTGTCAGTGTCAAACATTGACACTGATACTGACATTTAAGATTATGTTCAATTTATTTATGATGTCAGCATGTCGGTATCAGTATCATATCCAATATTTATGTTTTATAGATAACTTCCTATAATGTTTTAGGGTTTAATAATAATAGTCGTTTGTATGAATATATCAATTTCGTTTTTAATTGTTACAACATTTGTTATGTGAAATCTTAAAATATTAATATAATATTTATTTTGAAATGTAAAATTCAATTTTATTTTATTCATTAGGTTTAGGTTTGCACAGTTTATCTTTTACTAAAAGAAAGCTGTTAATACTTGAAGACACTCAAGAAAGAGTGATAGTTTTCACTCTTTATCAAAAGCTTCTTTAACAAACAATCTTTCTCTTATTTTTATGAGAAATCAAAAAAAGACATTGGGTGAAGAACTGTACCACTTTAGTTATTGGAGGGAAAAGAAGATGAAAAAAATTAATTAGGTAGTTCCTTTTCCTTTCTATGAAAAGCTTGATTAATTTATTTTAGGATCATGGTAAACTTTTAGACACGTTTGAATTCAACAACCCAATTCAAAATCAAAATGCAATTTTCTTTCTTATTGATGTTAATTAATTAAGTACTCTAAATTTTAGGATTCATTAGGAATTAAAAATAATTAAAAATGTAAAAAAAAATTGATTTAACCTTATGTCAATCGGATTTAATCGATTTCAACTAGGCTAGGTTATCGTAGGAACCAAACCAACCGACAAATTGACAGATTTTCTTTTCATCGATTGAATCAGCCATATCGATCCAGTTCTTAAAACATTTGTTTTTTATGTTATTTAATTTATATTCATAAAGTTATCTCATCCTTTTCTCTATCTATCTATTATTCTAAATATTTTTGTATTTTTATATATGAATTCAGGAGAGCAGCAAAATATAGACAACCACCTAATCAAGCATGAACATTGTGAAGTTCCACAACTAGTTTGAGGAAAAATCATAGAAGAAATCATGATTTTTTGAGTTGAAGAATTCAAAGTGTGTTTTATAAGATATTATTGATGTAACATAGTATTGCAAGTGTGATCTTAATGTTGTCTCTCTTTTTTTTTTCTTTTTTTTCTTCTCTCTAAATGTAACTTTTTGTTGTAAATCAAGTTTTTAGGTAATGAATTAACCAAAATTTTGGATTCAATTATGTCCTATAAATTTATGAAGTAAAAAAATGTAGTCTCTATGCATCATATAATTAGGCTTTAGTTTTTTTACTAGTAGTCTTTAGGAATTTATTTATGGTGGCACCTTCTTTTAAGTGCCTAGTGTTCAACAAAGCACTTTCCCTAATTTAAAGGTTACACATTTCATTGATTAATTTAAACATCATGGTTTCTTTATTGTGTCATGTGGACCTATAATGGTGTCACTTGATTATTAATTAAACAATTATAATAAAAATAAATTGTCTCGTTAATTCAGTTCAATCGATAGTTATAAATACATTCGATTTCAATAACGCAGATTCTAACTCGCAACATTCTACTTATTCATCTTTAAATATTAAAAATTTGACCAATAAATTATTAGACCCAAAAAAAATGAAAATAAATTTGTTCGTAGACCCTAAGTTTCTAAAGATTATTATCGCATACGTTATGCATGATATTTTGTGGTGTGTTAATAAGTTAATTTTAGTTAGGATCACCCAATTTGGCAAATTCTAAAGAAATGATTATTGATTAAATTAAGGAGAGGTTCCAAATTGAGGTATCCCACACGACTAAAGGCAAATGAGCAATCTCTGCAGCCTAGTGCTTTTTCTTTATTATCTTTGCTTTTTCTTTCAAGACTGATTTTTTCTATAGATTCGAGAAGGATGTGACTTGGTCCAAAGTAACTAAGATTCAAACAAATGAATGAATATATATTGCATGGGAGACAGATTCTCAGATTATGGCAGTTTATGTTTCTCTTTATTGACTGATGAAATTCTGCTCAATCGGATCACAAATTGTCATACTTGTCTATTTTCATTAGGGCCCCTACATTCTTTCTTGTCTTCTTAGTAGCAAAAGGGTAGAATGAAGTGAAGTACACTTCAATTTTTTGTTTCAATATGTTGGAAATTCCACATTGATGTGTCATATGGTCAAATTAGTGATTATAAATGGAGGATAACTTCTCACTTTCTTGCATCTCATTTTGTAGTCGAGTGGTTAGGACGACAAGATATGAATGTGGGACTACAATTTAATGTTGGAATGGTCTTACGAATATATAGCGTGTGTTTGATTCTGATTAAAAGTGTGTTGAAGGTGAAATATTTTATATTTGAATATATTTATGTAACAATAAATTGAATGGTAAATTATAATGTTGAAACCACATTTAGACTCAAAATGTATAGATTGTATCTTCATCTAGAATTAGTTCTTGATATAAAATTAATTCTAGTTTTATAGAAATCAAACATGTCAAAATCAATTTTACACTTCTAAAATCACTTTTTACTCTTCAAAAAGTGGACTCAAACATACACATGAACAATCTCGACCGTTGATTTAAGATTGAATGACTTAGATTTTAAAGATGGTTCTACGTAGTACAACAATTTCAACCGTTGATTTGAGATCGAGCGACTTAGATATGTTATAGCGTTCTAGAGTAACAACACATAAGGATGGAAGTAGGTCATTCAATCTATATGGGCCTATAGTCTGGCATATTTAAGTCTGGTCTGGCCTAACCTATTCAATTTTTTAAAAGCCTAATTAGTTAAATATGACAGGTTTAAACTATTAAAAAAGTTTTTGAAACCTTATAGATCGACCTATACATGCATGTCTATTTGAAAAGATGCTAAATAATGTATAAAATGTCAGGTCTAATATTTAAAATATAGATAAAGTAGATTATTTGAAAGTCTTAATGTGAATAAGGCTTTTGAATATGCTTTTAGATCAGGACTGAGCTTTTAAAAAGGTCGGGCCAAACAAAAAAATATTAACAAAATGGAAACCCAAATTTTCTCTTCCATATTTGAGAGATACATCTTTGCACTACGCTTCATAAGTGAGTCATCCATCCCATATTTGTCAAGAAATTGTCCGGAGATTCATCTCTGTAATTGTTTGGGGTTACTTCGTAGATACATCTCCAGAATAACGCCCGAAAGCATTTGGGATTATTTCGTAAGATGGTTTGTAAGGCGACCATACCAGAATTACCTTCTCCAATGTCTCCTCTCTTTGTGGCATCTCTTGCAATCTACGTAATACGCTGATAGACCGGCAACATGTCTGATGTGTGGTCATCCATAGTCTGATCCTCTTCCATTATCTCCTGATGAGTAGGTCTAGGTAGTGCTCCTGTGGCATCTGGTGTCATGTAAGGATGTGACATTTGATAGAGCTATTGAATGTAGCCTTGTGCATAAGTCCATGGTTCGCCCGCACGTACACTTTGTGCCTCATCTGGTACCAGATGACTAAAGAAATCATTGAATATGGCATTTATATCTCTATGGTGGATAGTCTGATGAGATGACACGGAGGGAGGTTTTGGAATAATTTGAAGAAATTTGAATTGTCGCATGACCCGCTTAGAAATATGTGGATACATCAGGCCCAACCCTTAAGCCAGCCATCTAGAGTAGAAATTTATGTCATACAAGGGACACATCTAGCAGTGACCATCGTATGGACATAAGCATATGTCATATCCTATAGTAAGGTCAATAAATATTTCGAACAGCTCTCGCCTAATTCCCTTTGTACGGGGCAAAGGTGCAAGCACGTGGCCAATCCTTGGTGTAGTCCATCTCAAGCTCCCACCCAGATATGCAAGGAAAGTGATAGATGATCCACGCCTGAAAAATGATTCAGATAAAATATTAGTAACAAATGTAACACAAGTGTTGTGAAAATACTAGTAACAAATGTAACACAAGGGTTATGAAAATATTAGTAACAATAAATATTACCAGTGAATTACCCGTAAACATTGTGCAGCTTCCAATCATCTGTCTTATCTTCCAAAGACAAGCTTCACCTAGTTTAGAGTACAGATAAATCAAATATGCAGCCCCCCAGTTGTACTTAGATCCAATTCTAAATCGGCGAAGTCTGGGCCGGAGAGGTATATTTGTTAACAGTTGTAATTTTGTTGTTTTAAACAAATTCAATTTGATTAATATTGTTATATTTTTCTTTACAATAAGAACACGGTTGTTTGAAATCTGGTAACCATGCCAGAAAGATTCACAGTCTTTATTAGCCTTGGGATGAGTGGTTCTAAAATGTCATCAGATACTTCAGTCTGGTTGGTATGTGTTCTTCCGGTTACGCAACCATCAGTCATGCATGTAAGGGCTTTTGCTGAGATAGGGCAAAAAATAACGTCATATTTCTACTTCCCCATTGGCAAGATGATGTCGCTTTCCTTCTATACCTTCCCATCAAGGGGAAGTTACTTGATCATTCTAGGATCAAACGCGATGAGGCCTAAGAGATGATGGTGATGTATTTGGGAGTTGACCCAATGGGAACCCTGAAGTAGTGTGAGTAATTTGAAACTACTCCCTTTGACGCCATTTGATATAACTTCGGATGGCTGGCATGTGAGACTAATTTGACGTACAAGTATCTGTCAGAGCAATGCATGCGTCAGTTTTGATTTGTGCAAATCATTCTGAGACCCCCCCCCCCCCTTGGTGGTTACTCTTATCAACATCGTTCGCATGCATCTTGATGACATATTGGCGGATTACAAGAGTTATCTTGTACTAGAGGAGTATCGGAGTATGTCCGCCACTAGTCATTGGCATTATGTTGAGGGTTACATGACTTGGTTTATTCTGTGTCACACCATTTCATGACACCAAATGCTCCTGGACGTCCACCTAGGCCTACTCATGAGGAGATCCTTGAGAGTTAGCAGACCAGGGATAACTATGTCGTTGATGTGTTGTCGATCTATCAAAATATTATACGGATTACGAGAGATGGCGTAGAGACTGGGCTGTTTGAGAGAGGTGGCGATGATACGGTTTCCCTAGCACGTTCCATTCTTATTAAGACACATAATGCCATGGGTTACCGAAGGCAGAGGAGGAGTCAGTTAGGATTAAGCATACACAGTAGGTTATATCTTTTAATGTTTCAGATGTTTTCTAATTTTCTGTATTTTGAGAACTATGTTCGTAATATTATGACATTTTTTTAATTATTAATGCATTATCCTATTTTGAGACTGTAATGGTTGAATCAAATTATGGATCATGGCACTGTTAGTCAGATTAAAATGACTTCTAATTTAAAAAAAATACAAACTTGGACAATATTTTTGCCCACACTTCATTCAAGGATGTTTTTGGATATGCATATCCAAAATCACCTAAGAAATATTAGAATATGCATATCCGAAATCACCTAAGAAATATTCGAAGATGCATATCAGAAAATTTCCTGAGTGAATAAATGATAATACTCATTGGAAAAATAGGTTCAGTGATGTTTTCGAATATATATCTCCAAATACACCTTAAATATTTTCGAAGATGCATTTTCAAACTAATATTTAACAAAAATGATTCATAATACATTCAGAGATGCATCTTTGACCGATTTTAAAAATATTTTTAAGTTTTGTGTGTTTCACAATACATGGGAAAACAAATTCCCTAACAAAAAAAGTAAAATAAATAACTATCACTTTTAAAGTAGAAATAACTATCACTTTTAAAGTAGATTTTTGAGTTTCTCACCCCTATTTATTTGCTTCATTTTAAACTCATACTTGTTCAAAGCACCAAATTCTATGATTATTAAGTGAAGTTTCCACACACCTCACAATAAGCAACATAAGTTTCAAAGTCATTGATTTAAGTCGTTTGTTAAAGAGTCATTCATTTAACTTGATAGCAATGGTCCACATAAGTTGCAATGTTCCTTTACTACTTTTCTAGTCAAAGATACAAAAATTGACTGTTTTATTTTCAATTATTAAGAGTTTTTTTTTTATCAAAGGAATTGCCTTCTACGCTAAGTATGTCTCAATCAACAAGACACAAAAACTATGACACCAAAATAATTGGTTTTTTATAAGTTCTATTTTATATACCTTCTTTGTAATGAATTTTTTCCAGAATTATTTACATTTTTTTTAACCGGAGCATTGAGTGTATGATTAGATTCACATTAAATCACTCCAAATTGTTTGTTTATGAATAAGTAGAATTAATTTTGATATATTAAGATGTTCTTCACTAAAATTGATTATGTTTCTTAGAGTTGATTCTCTTAAAAGATAGAATTTCTAAATTTAATTTAAGTATAATTGTTACGATCCCTGAAATTTATAATTCAATTCATTTTAATAAAAAAATAATTCAAACATAAATCAATTTAACTTCAGTTCAATTTTAATTATTATCAATTTTATAAAATTAATTCACTCAAAATCAATTTAATTTTATTCTCGGTAGAATCAAATATGTTAATTCTTTTTATCTATTTGTTCATTTTGGATTGCTAAGGCTTTTAATGAGAAAATAGTTTATCTTTTATTTTCTGTTTTATTAATAAGTACAAAAAAACATCACTTTAATTATATGTTTTACTTTTATAAATTAAAAAAAAAAAGTTCTACTTTTAAAGAATTGCTTTAAAATGATAAACTCATCAAAAGCATGTTATTTTTGTGAGAAAAAAGAGCCAATAAAAAGTAAGCAAAGTGTTGTAGATGGATAAATAAGTATACCACAAAATTATTATTAAAGAATCTTTCTACTTTCTTACCATTCTCAATTTGTTAAAAAATTAAGATAACACTCATTGTAAAAAAAAATTAGCTTAGTAATCCAGATACTCAGAGATGAAAATTACCAAGAA
The DNA here is from genome assembly GCF_029867415.1 of Vicia villosa. Taxonomy (NCBI): domain Eukaryota; kingdom Viridiplantae; phylum Streptophyta; class Magnoliopsida; order Fabales; family Fabaceae; genus Vicia; species Vicia villosa. The sequence continues at coordinate 1,080,171 of NW_026705154.1, read as the reverse complement.
AAATTATTTGCCAATTTACTAAACGAAAATTAAAGTTTATCACAAAACAGAAAAATGTAAAATATATATAAGACAAGTATTATAAATTATAAAAAAAATATAATTACCTATGTAATTAACATTCAATTAGTAGTATATATTTATAGATAAGTTTAATACTACTAGTATATTACTAACCTTAATTCATGACAAGACATAATGAAATAGACAATACAGCCACCTAGTACAAATAGACTTTTGGTCTTTGTTCTAACAACGATGTTTTATTTTCACTAAATAACAAAGATTTATTTGTCACCAATTCTAACACAAATATTTATATATTTAATAAAAATAACAAGATGACATTTTAAAAATTATTACACATAAAAAAATATAATCTAAATAGACCATATAAATTCTCCAAAAATATTTCACTAGCAATTTATAATCATATGCAATTCTAACCAAATAACCTACGACATGTTTTATTTATACAGAATATAAATGCTGCAAATTTTCCAATCAAATATTTGCAAAAACATAATAAAAGATTAACCATCTTAATAACACATTTTTACAGAGAATCTTAAACATACTCCAAATATCTTAGACAACATTTAAGGTTGCATTTCATACAACGTACATTGAAACATATTAGATTTCATAAATCACAATAACCTAATCTATACCACAGACATTCTTATATCATACAAGAACAATTATACCTCTGATTAGTGTCAACCATGAACTCGGTAAAACCTCGGTTTATGTCTTCTTCTCCTGCTGCCACGCGCTAGTGCACGAACTTTGACGGATCATTTTCTGGCTTATCGAAGATCAATGGAAATTCATCGTCTTGTTCGGAGAAGCTATTGTCTTTGGAAATGGTTTTCAATGAATGATAAACTTCATACATAGAACACCTATTTTTCGGGCGAGTAACGATACATTTGGATGCGATTTTCAGAAACTCCAGAATCTCCTCGTCGTTACCTTTTCCACATATCGCTTTGTCGATGCAATCCTTGAGTCTGCCTGAACTAGACTGCACATTCACCCAATCCACCAGATTACCCTTAAATTCTTCATCGCCACGCTTCACCTCGAGAGGTTTGCACCCTGTGACCAACTCTAAAAGCAAAACTCCAAATCCATACACGTCTCCTTTCACCGAAGCAACCATCGTACTCGAATACTCAGGAGCGATATAACCGAGCTCCCCCAAATCGCCGTTCACAAAACTACCGTTCGAGTCAGTTGTCATAAGCCTCGCGAGTCCGAAGTCCATTATCCGAGCGTCGAATTCTTCGTCAACAAGAATCACATTAGAGCAAATATTCTGCTGTATAAACGGAGGATGACAACCATGATGCAACCACGCAAGTCCCCTCGCCGCACCCAACCCTATCCTAAACCTCATCAACCAATCCAACGCACCGCTATTCTTATGCAACAACGAATAAAGTGTCCCGTTCGACATATGCTTGTAAACCAAAAGCTTCTCCTCTTCCACAACGCAATACCCTAACAAAGGCGCCAAATTCGGATGCCTAACCTTTCCCAACCGTTCCATCTCAATCTTAAACTGCTTCTCACCGATCTTACAAGTACTCAACCTCTTCACCGCAAGCGTCGAACCATCCGGCAAATCCGCCCTATACGTCGCACCCGTCCTCGTCGTAATCAAAACATTCTCCGAACTAAAATTATTCGTCGCAGCCATCAAATCACCAAGCTTAACCTTCACAATCGGTTTCTGAAAAAGATTAACCTGAGCAAGCTTATGACCTCTCAACCTCAACGCCCAATCATCAACACCACCAACAACATACCCTTCCTTACTCCTCTCCCTCCTCAACCTAATATGATACCACCACCATAACCCAAAAGCCAACAACAACGAAGCCGCCGCACCGAAAACACCAGCAGCAATAATAATAGCAAGATTCTTCTTACTCATACTCCCACACTTTGAACCAAGTGGACCACCACACAAACCACTATTCCCCTCAAAACCATCCTTATCAAAACCATTGAAAAACGATGGAATACTCCCACTAAGCTGATTATTAGCAACAGAAAACTTATGAAGCCTAGTTAAACTACCAATTTCATAAGGTATTCTACCACTAAGATGATTATCAGATAACATCAACTCATTCAAATATGAACAATTCACAAGAGTATTCGGAATTGAACCTGAAAGATCATTACTAGACAAATCCATTGTTACCAAAAACGGCATCCAACTACAGATCTGTGTTGGAATCACAGAATTCAATGAATTTGAACCAAGATCCAATCTTTGCAAGTTTTGTCCACAATACTTCAAGGATTCTGGGATCTTACCCTTAAGATTCATACCCTTTAGCTCCAAACCCAAAACTCGATTCTCTCTTACGTTCCAGCAAGTGACACCAACGAAATCACAGATGAAACCTACGGTGTTGTTGTTGAAACTCCACGATGAAATACCACTTTCGGAATTTCCTAGGGATTCTTTGATGCCTCGGAGACATCTTACGTCGTCTTCTTCAGCTTGGGATGAAGTGAAGAAAACCCAGAAAGTGAATATTGTGAAGAGGAGGAAGAAGAGTGGAGAAGACATGGTTTTGTGAATCATTGAGGTGAAAGGGTTGTGGTACGATGATAAAGTTTCGATTTTTAGAAAATGGGGTTTTTGGTTTTTGGTGTGTTTTTTTTTTTTGGTTGTGTTGTGTTTTGTGGCTTTTGACTTTTTTGGGTGAAAAGGGTTAGTGGGTTTGTGAGGGGAAGGAGTTTGGGAACTTTGGGTGTTTTGGGTTGAAGATTGGTTAAATATGGAAACAAAATTGGAATTTTTGTGTTTTATATATGTTTTTATTTCTTTGTTTTGTTGTTTTAAATAGAATTTTGAAATTTCAATATTTATAATGTGCAAATGTAGAAGTTAAATTGGATATGATTGTAATAGACAATATAATTCCAAAGTTTTTACATTAAGTTTTGTTTGGTTAAACATGTTCACATGATTTAAAGTGTTCGGAAAAAAAATGTGGATATTAAATTTTGTTTGGTTAAACATGTTCACGTGATTTAGAGTGTTCGAAAAAAAATAGTAAACATTTCTTTCAATTTAATTAAAGATTTTGAATTCTAATTTAATTTATCACACAACCTTTCTTAACTTAATTGAGACGCTAAAGATTTCTTTCAATTTAAGTAAAGATTTTGAGATCAAATCTAATATTCGATTCAAATTTTTAACATTGAGATGATGATCTTTAATTGATTTGAAAAAAATTTGATTTTTAAAATTGTGAAGAGCAATGGGATTAGGTGATTTATGAAGAGGCTTGTTTTTTATTAGTGAAGGTTGATTTGGGGGAGTCTTTATTTGACTTAGAGCTGTTTGTGAGTTTGGTGTTAGTACACCACCTTGATTGCCAAATTGTTTGCTTTTAGTTGGATAATTTGATTTACACACCAACATTTTTTTTCATATTAAAATGAAAAAATTGCTTATATGTGCTTTAAAATACTATGTAAGATTAAGGAATAAAAATATGATTATTAAGAAATAATATATTTATTGTTATTACTTTCACAAATGTTTTTAAGGACAAAATTAACCTTTTTAAAAAAAAATTAATAGTGTTCATAAAGTATGACTAATTTAGTGGTTTTACCTATTATTATGAATCACTACATATTAGGTATTCTGTTATAGATTAAAAAATGCATGAATATTAAGAAGAGATTGTTAAACGAGTTCACTCTTTCTCTCTCTGCTCTACTTATTTTATATGATATTTTTTATTAAATTTGTATAAAATAACTAAATGTTGTTAAAATATTATGATATAAAATTATAGATGTGACTCGTTTAATTTTTTTTTATATAAAAGTGTTGTATTTGAGTTAATAAATATTTAATTAATACTAATATTAAAAAATTATTTGAAAAATCTCAACATTAAATATATAGGTGAAGAACTCAGCATTATGATGCTTTTAAAGAACTAGTAGTTATTAACCAACACTTCAAAAGATTGAGTATTTAAAGAAAATGCACACTTATTAAGGAAACAATAAAGTTATGTGTATAAACGGTCAAAGAATGTGTCTTAAGTATTAATTAAAGTGTTGCCTCAGAAAAGTTTTTCTTTTTTTATCAAAATAAAATTAACACATTCCATTAATCAAGAAAAATTATTTTTTTTTTATTACTAAAACAAAATTAACACATTTCATTAATAAAAAAAAAAAAAGTTAATAACCGAAATGTTTACACAAAAAATGTCTTTTTTTTAAGCAACAAGGTGTCATCGAAAGAGTACTACCACTACTCTAACTCACTTAGAAAAAATGAGAATTGGTTTTGGAGCACCAAAAATTCCTAGCCAAATGAAATTTACATTAAATAATACAACGGTTTTTATAAAATTCATAAAAATTACATTTGAAATTAAAAAATTTTCCAAAGAAAAATCATTTTCACGCCTTCATTTTGATATTCCAAATGAGATCAGAAACATTACACGTTTCAATGTGGAAGATAATATTGTTCCTTAAATTCTAAATACCCCACATTACCGCCAACCAAATTATACCTTCCTTACTTTCCTTCATTCTCTTCTTCCTGCAACCTGTATGCCAAAGAAGGCGAATGGCTTTCACAAAGCCTTCCTCGATTTCTAAAGCCTCGTGAAACTGAGACAACAAATCAAAACCAGATTTTGTTGTGTAACCCGACTGGATATCAGGCCTCCAACACACCTCGTCAATACCATCATTTAACGGCGCAACTGAAGACAACAAGTCGAACAAATTCTGCAATCGACTCGCCTCAGTCTGACTCAGATCATATCCTATACCAAAATCACCCCACTGCAAACCACTGTCTTTCCATCTCCCCATTTTAGCCACAACTATTTCCTTCAAAGAACTAAAATAATACATATCTGGAAATAGGTTCTTTAAACTGATTTCCCTAAACCAAATCACCTCCCAGAATAGAGTTGTAACGCCATTGCCCAGCGCAAACTTAATATTGTGTGCTTGTGTGTGGCCTAGTAGTGAAAGCTTGGGTCTTGAGGGTGTGTTCCTCTCAAGGTCTCAGGTTCGGATCCTGCTAGGCACAATTGTCTATTAAAAAAAGTTTCTCAAAATATTGTACCTAACCGACAAGACATCTATCCATAGCGAGCTCTCCCTGTAAAATCCTTCATCTCCATTTAAAAAGTAAGGCTACACTGAACTCTTCAATTCTCTTCAAACCTAATCATCCTTTCTTTAAAGGTAAGCAAATATGCTACCACCCTACCCAATGAATCCTCCTCTTTTCGATTGTATCGGCCCAAAAAAATTAGATTAAATCTTCATAATTTCTTTGCATATCGTCACTGGTGCTATGTAGAAAGATAGCTGAAAAATAGATATGCTAGATAGAACAGATTTTAGCAATGTGATGCCTCAAAAACTTAGAAATCTTATTTTTCCAATTATCTATACAAGCCTCCAACTTGGATAACAAAGGTTTCCACAACGAAATCCTCCTATGATTGGAACAGATATGAATCCCAAGAAATATAAACGATCTGTCTTTGATCCTGCAAGACAAAAAAAATTGCAGCTGCGGTAAGAAAGTGGACACTAAGATTAATACCAATTTTTTATAATGATTTGTCATTTTTATAACGATTTATTGAAGGTATATGTTAAATTTTAATGTAATATTCATAAATATTTCGTTATAAATGTTGATGTAACATTTCATTAAAGTAATTACAGTTTGATGTATATTTATTCAAATTACAGTTTGATAATGTATTGATGAAAGTCATTGCAGAAGCTTTCTGTTACAGTAGTAAAAATATTTGGTAGGTAGGGGAAGGGGTACATTTTCAAGGTTATCACTCAACGCTTGTGTCTATGAGATCAAGGGGTGTAACTTGTAAGATTGAATGAAATCAACCTTGGTGTGGCGTGATTGCATTTTTATAGGAGTGACAGTTAAATCTTTCTCATATGAACGCGGCGTGGAGTATAGAGACTGGCGATAAACCTAGTGTTGAGTTCAAGTATGTGACCTTTTGCCTATGGTGTACATATTCGTCATCTTTACACCAACAAAACTTTGGAATCGGCCATTGAATTGAGTCGGTCTTATTAGGATGTTTGGGTGACTCCGAACAATATATAAAAATTCAAAATACCATTAAATTTTTAGAAATTAGTACTGTCTTTACAAGAATTATTATTTTTCTTAATTCTTTACAATTTATCTCTCTCTTTATATATTTTCTTTCACCAAAGTTACCTTAATGCATTGTGAGTGAAAATTGTCTGTGAGAAAAGAGTTGTATTGGTGTCGTATCATTGTTGTTATTTTCAAGAGTGTGATACTCTTGAAGAATTGAGTTTGTTTTTTGAGATCAACCATTAAAAGTTTTAGTTTGGTTATAAAACTCAGTCTGCAAAAGTTTTGTTCACCTATTGAGACAACTAGTGAAATCTCTACTCGGTTCATGAGTTCAACCCGTGAAAAAACTTTCTTTTGGTTAAGGGATAAGTCAATCTAAAATCTGTTGACTCACTTGTATGAAAGCTTCGTGGACATAACTTGTAAAAGTTCGATATTATAGTGAAATCTCAAGAAGAACTCTTTGGTACAAGACTAAGCAAATGTTCGTCCAAACCTGGATAATTCTTGGGTGCCATTTCTCTAACCTTTATCTTTTAGTTCTTGTTATTTACTTTATTGTTTTATTTTCACTTTTGTCTCGCAAATCTCGAAGATACTGACACAATTTGTTTTTTATGTAATAAAATCTTTAAATTAATCATGAATTTTGAATATCACAATTCACCCCCCCCCCCCCCCCCACACACACACACACACAGAGAAACTTGTGTCTAAAGTCACTTGACCAACAAGGGGCATCATAGTCTAGCTTCTGTTAAAGACTAACCGTTCTAGGAGGAAAATGACTTAAAGTTATTCACTAAGAAAATCCCCATCTTTTAATGAAGTTTTTCATAAAGTTATTTGAAGGTTGTGAAAGAAGGTCTATTTGTTCCTACACACAAAGTAAATGATATTGTAATAAACAAACATGAAAAAGAGTATACCAAAGATGATAAAGAAAATGTGAAATGTGATTTGAAAGCAAAAACTTTCATCACTATCACTCTCAGTCTAGATGAATTTTTGTGAGTTTTTCACTACGAGACTGCAAAAAAAATGTAGGACATCCATTAACGACAAATATAGTGTGCTAAACCAACGATTTTACTACCTCATCTTTTAGGACTTACGACCTAGACCATACACTACCAGTAAGTACCCTTAAAGAAATTCAAAGTTTAGTGTTATGGTTGAAAATAAATCATTAAAATAAGTAAAATTTAAAGTTTTAGTTGTTCGTGGATTTTGAGATACCAACAGGTATTTACGGATACACATGAATACTATTATAAGAGTGGAGAATAATAGTGAGAATTGTGATCGTGATGAAAAATGTGTGGCCCAAGTTAGTTTTACTAGAGCCCCACAGTAGGCGTTATTGTACTGGTCAAAAAAGTATAAGTGTGCATGTTACCCCTACAAATGACAAAGACATTTAAAGACCTTAGGGTGTGTCTGTTTCAAGTTAAGAAATATTTTTCCTTGTAATTCTATTCCCAGGATTATTATTCCTAGGAATAATATTCCTATGAAAGTGTTTGGTCAAAAATGGTATTTCCTAGGAATCATAACAAATTTTATTTAATTTAAAAAATATAAAAAATTAAAATTAAAATAAATATGAGTATTAGTGGGAAGTTACGATTAGTTTATCATTATTCTCATAGGAATGTTGGATTCCCACCTTTAAAACATGGGAATAAACTTGAGAAAATTTATGTGTAACAACATTCCTAGGAATAAAAAATACCGGGAACAATTTTTATAAACTTGAAACAAACATGAAATTGTTTCATTTCCAATGTCATATTCTCAGGAATATATTTTCAATCCTTGAAACAAACACACCATTAGTATGTAAATTACACATGATGGTGTGTGGTGATTAAGATTTGTTCACGACAACGAGAAGTCCTGAATAATAATTTTTTTTTCATAACTCACTTTCTCTCCCTATACAACTAGTAATTTTTTTTCAGACATCGTTTAACATAGAAGAATCATTGTCAATCTAAAAAACTACAAACAAATGAAAATAGAATTGGTGAAGAAATACCAGACCAAAATAAAGAATGAATGTGAACCCCACAAGATACGATAAAAAGACAAAATTAACCTTTCAACTATTAATTAATGGACAAAACTTAGGTACAATTCTTTAGGTGTGGTTCTTACTATTTTTCAATAAAGTTATGACGAGTGTATAATTTCCTGTTACACGTATGTTAATTTCTCCTATTTTCACTCACTAAATTATATTTAAGTATATTTGTCATATTTACATTGGAAAATAATAAGAACTACACCTAAAGAATTGTACCTAAATTTTGTCCTTAATTAATTTACGTCACAATTAAATCTAGTGAAAATTTATAATTAACCATTGCAAGAAAAGGAAATTTTCCAAAACAAAACTCTTAAATTGTTTAAAATACTTTAAAATTAAAACCACACTAAATTAGAAATGCATATTTATTAAACAAATCTAGATAAAAAAATATTTGTAAAAGTACATTAGGTGTTATATTAACTAGATTGTCTAGAAGATCAAACTCATAAATATAAGTATAAGGTTTTATTATTATTTGGGGTGAAGCACCACAAAGTTAATCCCGCGCCAGTGATAGATCCTCTGATCCATCATAGTGCATGTTAATTCTTCAAATAGTCAGTTAATCCTGCGACAATAATAGGATACATTAAAGTGCATAACTTTGAAATGTTACATACAAATGGACAAAAGTTTATTTAGAATATTTTATTGTTGTTTAATTTTTTTTAAAACTCTGTATTTCACAACACAACATTACATTAGTGTAAAAATATTAATGAGACATATAGCATAAAGTAGTTATTAATGAGAGAGCAAACCTTAGAGAGATATTTCAGTTGGCACATTGTAGAGGCCCTTGAGACATTAGATAATCTTTTGAGAGTGTCGAACTTCTCCTTTAGATCCGTCGAAATATCACTGATAATCATTGTTTTCAAAACACATCCTTTTTGCAAAATATATTCAGCAAAGTATAATTCATCTGTAAATCCTCGATATCCTTTGAATTGAATAAAGTTCAGATGTGATTCAAGACAACTAGGAACACTGGGTTGTGCAACCCATTTTGATAAGGATGATTGTTCCTGCAGACACCGCACAAAGATTTATCGAAAACACAACATCAAGACTTACACATACTCGTCAAGTTTTGAGGATTTCGGGTATATAAATATCAAGATTGTATGTAATCTATTTCATAAAAACATTGAATTGATATAGTGGTATATATATGCATAAATTTCAATTTAAAAAAAAAAAATTGACGAAATATTATTTTTATCCTTTAACTCAAGAGTATTAGTGATTGTACATGAATTTTGTAGGTAAACATCATTGTTTATGTTGGTCTCGTAACTAAAGAACCGCGTTAGTCATTTTCATCTATTAGTGACAAATTTAAATCACTAATTAAACAAAAAAACTAAAATAGTGTGCCTTGAAAAGTTAAGGATCAATATGATGGTTTTTAAAATTATGCGGACCCTAAAGTTGACATTCAACATTAGAAAAAGTTAGTAAGCCACAACTTCAATAAAACAAACTTAAGAACTTAACATACCTCCTTGTCATTACAAACCTCCTCGTCACTTTGAATTATGAGAACTTTAAGTGAATGACATATTTGAAATAGGCTCATAATAAAATTGGAGTTGAACCGCAAAAGATTGAGATTCAGATGAAGTAAATTGTCAAATTTTAGAAAATATAACTGAGCGACGTCGCGACGTAAGCGCTGTGTTCACAAGTAGTAATGATCTAATGTGAGCAAGTAGAAAACTATCCAAAAAAATTCATATTTTAGTGAAAATTGTGCGAATATAAAAGACTTGTCAACACATGTGGTACCTTTGTTGCTGAACTTCTCAACCTTAAATGTTTAAGGACTACAATTTTCAAGGTCTTCAAAGAAGTTGGTAGGCAAAGAGGCAGAACACAAATTGTACCATAATCCTCAACATACCAGTAAAAATCCATAGTTTCTAGACAAGGACAACCTTCAAGGAAGGCATTGAGGCAATCCACATCAATACCACATATGTCAAGTACCATCTTCTTTAATGATGGTAAACTAAAAGACTTGGCCCATGACCGTGCAAAACAAAATGCACCTTTGAGACTATATTGAGTTAAAAAACAGTTTTAGATTAGGACAATCATATTATTATGACTACAATAAAAAGGAATAATGAATAGAATGTTCTTGCCTGAGAGAAACAAGATTAGAACATTCTGAAAGGTTATTGGGAAAGGAAAAGTAATAATGGTGTATAGTGTAGAGCGTGATGTCGAGTTCTTGGATGAGGGGACCCATTGCGTAGTGGATCCATGTGCTAACTGAGGCTGAGCACATGGGGTTCACAGTGAAAGATTTAGTACATGAGAGACGCATCTTCTGAACTTGGTTGGGCCTGAGGACATAGATTAGGATGTTGACAAAATAGAAAAATCTTCTGAAGTGCTTGAATCGTTCGGAATTGAATTGGATAAAGTTGCGATTGAATTGGGTAAAATCTTCATCGGATAATTTGAGAACGGAGAAATAGTCCTTGAATTGTTTGGAATTCAGTTGGATAAAGTTGTCGTGGAATTCAAAATAGTCTTTGGATAAACTGAGATCGGAGAGATAGTCCTTGAATTGTTCGGAATTGAAATCGATAAAGTTGTGATTGATTTTGATAAAGTCTTCGTCCGATAAATTGAGAACGGAGACATGGTGCCAGATGTGGCGCCACCTGGGAGATAGAATGCTTGTTTGAACTGATGTTTTGCTTGATAGGAATGACAGGATGTGGATCAATAAATGATCGGGTAGACTACTGATCCTATCTTCCTCTACTATGGATAGCGGCAGCTCCCTCTGACTTTTGTGATTTCCACTCTGCAATGGATAGCGGCAGCTTCTTCTGGCTTTTGCAGTATAGATGAAGTTTGGCTAAGGAAGATACAAATAGATCTATCAAATCCAACGTTTGTCTCAAATGAGGGGGATGAGAGAGATTTTAATGGAGACAAGGGGAGGCAAGGGGAGGGAGGGAAGTGAAGAGACTTTGGTTAAAAATGTGTTTGGTTCACGAGTGAGGGGAGGGGTTTATTACAAATTTATATTTGTATGCTTATGATTTTATATAACTGATATGATATTCGAAGATAGGAGTGGCAAAATGGATGGATTGAATGGATATGAATTGGATGGTTAATGGATGGACCAAACCAATCCATTAACAATCCACTAAACTCTCTTAATAAAAATTCAATCCAATTCATCTATTAAAGAATAAAATTCATCCAATCCATCCATTAACATATTTCTAATGGATGGATATCCATCCATCCAAAAAATAATTATGCTTTTATGTGACCATATCCCTCACACTCATGGCGCTGGACTCCTTTTCCTTGATAGAACTGATCTTCAATTTTATACCTTTTATCATCATCTTGATTTCTGCTGATGTCAAGATACTTATTCTTGACATTTGGTATTGACTTCCAGTCTAACTTTTTAAACACCTTGTTGAATTGTCTACAAAGTAGTACAAGATCTTTTGATAGCCATTCATCTTTGTCTTCTAAACTCTCAGCATTGGATACAAATGCCAAGCTCTTCTTCTTTTTAGACTTTTTCACCAAGTCCCATCTCAAAAGTTTGAAGAGATCCCATAAGATCATTAACTTTCATGGTGTTTAAATCTTGGGCTTCCTCAGTAGCAGTGAACTTCATGTAAAACCACTTAGGTAGAGATCTGAGAATTTTACTGACCATCTTATCATCATATGTCTTCTCTCCAAGAGCACCAGAGACATTTGCAATGTCCACAACATTTATATGAAAGTTATGCTCACTCTCGTCTTCTTTCATTCTTAAGTTCTCGAACTTAGTGGTAAGAAGTTGAAGTATTGACATCTTTACCTTGGAGGTTCCTTCATATGTGCATTTTTTTAGGATTTCCCAAGCATATTTGGCAATAGGACATCCATTAATTAGTTTGAATATGTTCTTGTCCACACCATTGAATAGGACATTCAATGCTTTGGAGTTTCCCATGGCGTATCCATCATCTTTTTCATCCCAGTTTGCATCCTCCTTGACAACCATATTGTCGTCCTTGTCTTTAACCTGGGGAGGACTCCAACGCTTGACAATAGCTCTCCAGGCCTTGCCGTCTATAAACTTAATGAAAGCCACCACGCGAGCTTTCCAATAGTCATAGTTGGTTACATCAAGAATAGGTGGTCTATTCAAGAATCCTCTTTCGTCCTTGTTCATTGTACCAGAAAGTATCTTCCCTGAATCTCACCTAGAGTCAGAGTAGGATGTCTTCTCTAATACCACTTGAAATTCTCGAATTTAGATTACAGATGTCCTAAAATATGTCGAGACAACATTTTCCAAACACACACAATGACAAAGTATAAAAGTTCATTGCAGAAACAATAAAGAATACAAGTAATTGTTCACCCAGTTTGGTATTAACAATACCTACTATGAGGGCTACCAAGCCAAGGATAAATCCACTATGATAATATCAATTCAAAGTATTATGCAAACAACCTCCGGTTCACACGTAAACAACCTCTAGTTTACTGACTTATAACTTAATCACTACACGTGCTAACTTCTACCTAAGACTAACATAGGTGTGAGGCCCACCTCGAATCTCCCTCAATACAATTACAAATATTAGAAGACACGCTTCTAAAACATAGTCATCCAATGCTTAAAAGCTTATGAATGAACACAAAATTTACAACTCAATGAAAAAACAAACTCTTCCGTAAAAGTGATATTAGAGTGACTCACAATAGACAAGACTGCAGAGATCCTAACACAAATTATAAATATGAGTTCCACCAAACAAAAGGTTTGATGCTTGCTATATATAACAATATTCTTGACTAGAATTGGGCTTTAAATCGCTGCAGGGCACTCCATAAAATCTTCCACAATCTTCTCCTTGAAGATATGGATTCAAATATTAGATTCCTAAATTTTCTCCATATTTAGTAACTAACCAAATATCTTGAAAACAGAGACAATCTCTTATCCCTTAAATCAAGCGCCACATAGGATTGCATAATATTCAGAAATATTCCGCACATGTACTTAACTAACTCCAATAGATCCAACTGTACCATGACAAACGCGGTGTCGAATGAAACCTGCATAGAACATCTTTCTTGACATCTTCTTCAGTTGAAGAGAATGGAACATCTTGTTCAACACGTTCCCATAAGTTAGTCTTACCAAACATAATACCAATCAAAAACAGATAATTAACATTTTGGGAGTCCTTTTTAGAGTTTTGTGTTTTTTGTGTATGTCACTCATGTATCTTTTGATGCATAGAGTTTGCTTGATTGACCATTGTTCATTATGATTCACTCATGAGATTTTAACCAAGAGTGTAATCTGTGTAACTGGAAGTATGTTTTCTATCAATTGTTATTATTGTTAACAATTACAAAGGTGTGACTGAGGGAAGTGAGAGGGAGATCTAATATCTAGGGGTGTCTTAGGTATAAGTTGCACAAGGTAGTGATTAGGTGATAATTTGTAAACAAGGATTGCTTAGCTTTGAATTAATACTATCATAGTGAGTTTCCTTCATGGCTTGGTAGCCCCCAGAGTAGATGAGTTGCACGAAATTGGGTTAACAATTGATTGTGTCTTTTATCTACTGCTATTTACTTCTGCATAACTATTGTTTTGGTACAAGTTATATCTCAGCAGATGATGTCTTAACATATGTCTTGACATTGTGTTTTTGGTGTTGGGATATCAGTCTTGACATTTATTTCAAAATGTCGAAATTTCAATTGGCATCAGAGCAGACACTCTGTTCTGTTTTGGGTGAGCTCCAGGGAAGATGTCTTATGGTACTATGTAAAAAGATGTAGGTTTCACAAATAGAACACCTCTTCTAGATGACACTAACTATGACTACAGGAAATCACGTATGGTGACCTTCATAAAATCTATGGACAACAAAACATGGAAAGCTGTTTTAAAAGGTTGGAAACATCATGTTCTGACAGACAAGGATGGAAAGGACACTACTGAATTAAAACCAGAAGAAGACCAGTCTAAAGAGGAAGATGAATTAGCTCTTAGAAATTCTAAAGCCTTGAATGCTCTATTCAAGGAGTGAACAAGAATGTTTTCGGGTTAATCAATATATGTATTGTTGCTAAAGATGCTTGGAAAATTCTCGAAACCACTCATGAAGGCAAACCAAAAGTCAAATTGTCAAGACTTCATCTCCTTACTTCCAAATTTGAGAATCTCAAGATGAGGGATGATGAGTGTATTCAGGACGTTTACATGAGTATACTTGATATTGACAATTCATCTAGTGCATTGGGAGAAAAGATGTCAGAAGAAAAACTTGTTAGAAAAATTCTCAGGTCCTTGCCTAAGAAATTTGACATGAAGGTCAAAACTATAGAAGAAGCTCAAGACATCTGCAACATGAAAGTGAAGGAACTTATTGGATCTCTTCTGACCTATGAACTGGGTATTAGTGATAGATTTAGAAAAAGGAACAAAAACATAGCCTGTATCTCCAATAATGATGATAAAAAGGCTCAATTTGATTTGAAGATTGATTAAGGAATTACAGATGCTAGTGTAATTCTTGGGATACAGTTCAATAAGGTACCAAAGAACATGGATAGAAATACAAGACAAAATGGTAAGAACATCTCTTTCGACATCAACAATAATAGTAATGAAATTCTGGAACTTCCAATACAGATGTCAAGACTGATGTCATAACACCTACACAACTAGTAACAAACCCGTGCATACACACGGGTTCTGTTCTGTTACGCGCATTTGGATACATCATTTATTTTAAATAAAATGTTAAAAAAGAAAAAACTTTAGATAGATAACTGATTATTTTGTATATAAAAATGTTTAGATCAATAATAAATTTTTCCTGTATACCATTTTTTGATAAAAAATATTTGATCATAAATATTATTTCTCGTATATAAAAATATTTAGATCAATAATAATTTTTTTTCTATATACATACTTCATTTTTGTTTAGGTATCATTTACAAAAATATTTGGATCAATAGTAGATTTTTTCCCGTATACCATTTTTGAATAAAAATATTTGGATCATAAATACTATTTTTCGTAAATAATAGATTTGTTCGTATACATATATTATTTTTGTTTAGGTATCATTTACAAAAATATTTGGATCAATATTAAATTTTCGTATATAAAAATATTTAGATCAATAATATATTTTTTGGCCTATGCCATTTTTTAATAAAAAATATTTGAATCATAAATAAAAAATTTCATATATAAAAATATTTAGATCAATAATAAATTTTTTTCTCGTATACAAACTTCATTTTATTTAGGTATCATTTACAAAAATATTTGGATCAATAGTAAATTTCGTATATAAAAATATTTAGATCAATAGTAAATTTTTTTCCCGTTTATCATTTTTGAATAAAAAAATACTTGGATCATATAAATCATTTTTCGTAAATAATAGATTTTTTTTCGTATACAAATATTATTTTTATTTAGGTATCATTTACAAAAATATTTGGATCAATATTAAATTTTCGTATATACAAATATTTAGATCAATAATAGTTTTTTTGAATAAATTTTTCCCGTATACCATTTTTGACTAAAAAATATTTCAATCATAAATACAATTTTTCGTATATAAAAATATATATCAAAAAAAAAATTTGTGGAAGAAAGAAGTGAGAAAGTGGTGAAAGAGAAAAAAATAGAGAATGAAGAGAGATTTGGTATGTTTGATAAAATATGAAGGTTGTATTATTTTAATAATAAAATTAAGAACTTTATTGTGCAAAAACCAAATAACCACAATTTTAATGTGGTGGCAAAAAAATTAAATAAGGGTATTGTAGACTTTTCCACCGCCATTAATTTTCTTATATTATAGATATCAAGACAAATTTTATGTCATCATCTGCTGACAGAAAACTCTTTTACCAAAATATAAACTATGTAGAAGTCAATTGCAAAAGGTAAAAGAACACAATCAATTGTTAACCCAGTTTGTTGCACCGTCACCTACTCTGGAGGCTATCAAGCAAGGAAGGAAATTCACTAGGATAGTATTAGTTCAAAGCTTAAACAACCCTAGTTTATAACTTATCACTTAATCACTACCTTATGTAACTTCTAATTAGACACTCCTAGATATGAGAGCCCCCTCTCACTTCCCAATCACCTTAATGATAATAACAAAAGACCAAAACAGAATAATACACTTCTCATTAAACACAATACACTATTTTCTTAAAAGCTCATGAGTGATTGACAATGAACAATCAGTCAAACTCTATGTATCAACTTGATACATGAGTGACATACACAAAACAAAGCACACTAAAGAAACTCTTAAAACTTAAGACTCTAAACTTCCTTTTTTTAATACAAAATTGTGAAAGTCATATTTCATCAGGATTAGGTTTCTCTTTATGTACTCCTCAGTTGTCCATGAGCTTCAAAATCTTCACCAAATTTGTTGTTGATCCATAAGCTGAGGGTTGTATCAATAATGCAGAAAAATCTCCTTGATTTATGGAACAAAAATATCAAGTTTCTTAAATTGTCTCAAGAACCTATTTTAGAAACTTATACACAGTAGGAGATCAAATCAATTGTTTAAAATAAAATCTTCTTGACCTGCGCAAATTAGTGAGATATTTCCATAGAGAATCTCACTAGAAAAACAAATCAAATCAAGAAAATAACAGCAGCTCCTGCTATATCAGTTGTTCAAGATGTCACAACATCTTATCCAACATTTTTCTTTTGAGATGTATTACCAACATATTATTTATATTTGTCACAGCATCTTTCTGTGAATCATGTTTTATCAAAGTTGTTGCCAATCATAAAACCAAAGAACTTACGATAGAGAGTATGTTGTGTTTTCCACTCAAATAAGACAATATATCTCTCAATTAAAATCAATCAACAAACTTTCGTTATTTCTTTTTTTAGCGGAACTACAAATGCCCTGACTTCTCTATTGCACATAAGGGGTATGTTGGCACAAGATGCGATGTCTTGCCGAGCATAATAAAAATAAAAATATAATTTCCTCATCTCCACAATAGTTTTGCAAACTACCAATTTTAGCCTTAATACATATATCTAAAAGGTTCCCATGGAGTACCATGGATGTGAGGGTTGCTAACGTATTCCCCTTGCATAACTAACCCTCTTATCCTTATCTCTTTGTTTTAATAATTTTGTTTTAAAACTTTTGTGGATTTTATTCGTTCTTTTTCCATTCCCTTTGGAAACAATAAAGATCGGTTGTAACTCTTGCTTTTCTAGTTAAGTTAATCAATAGCTTAATCTTAATTTTTCCGCCGCAATAATCACCATTAAATTGAATTGCACAAACATATGCATCAAAATCGTATGCATCATCATCTTTACTTAAATGAAAAAATTTCATCTACTTCAAGAAATTTCGTCCAAGCCCTATAACTTCCTTCTTTATAACTCCACTCATTAACCAACTTATAAATTTCAAACATTGTCCGTTTCTCAATGTGAGATATTGGATCGAACTCTAGTATGGCCGACGGGTAGCTTCTTGGTTTGACAGAATTAAGCATGAAGTCGAAGATTGTTCACATGCTTGTTTCGAAGATGCTAGGGTTATTAGCATGTTAAATTAGGTTTTAGTGTTTAAACCCTAATTTATTAAGTTAACTTTTTTATTAAGTTGGCTTGTGTAATGGGCCTTGTGGAAAAGCCCATTAGTTAGTATGTTAGGTTTTATTATAAATAACATACTAGTCTCTCATCATTGCTAAGCGACAAATCCTAATTTAAGGTGAGAGAGGTTATTTGTTATTCTTGTAAACTTGTAATCTTGTTTTAAGAGAAAGTAAAAGAATAGCAGTTATAACAAATTCTTGTGTTTCTTATCTTCACTAATTCCCTATTATATTTTGTTCTTGACATCGTTTTTCATAACACTCAATATGTTGTCCATAAATTATAGTGTGGACACGACCTCCCGTGTGCACACCACCTTTGTACTATTTATCCTTATCATAGACCCTTACAAATTCACCTCCATGGTAAAAATTACATTAGACAGTTGCATGTTCTATAAAAAGAGTTTGAAACAAAGTTTAATGTTCTACATTCGACATTGCATTCACTACAGAAAGAGAATACGGATTTGGGAATATAAGTGAAACTCTAATTTTTACTTGGGAGAATAAACACGATGGTCTGATAAATAAATTTAAATGATTTAGTTTACGTAAATGTCATTTAAAATATAATTGAAAATCAAAATAATGTCGGTTAGACCATCCAAATACAACCACATAGAATTATTATTATAAGATTTTAGGTTGAAATAGTCAAAAGAAGGTGCCATACACATGTAATCAAGACATTATAAGTGGAGAATCTAAAAAAAATTCTTATAGGGGAATTAAACCGAGTCTTACTTACTACATATTAGGAAGATCCTAAAGTCTCACATTAGTTGGAGATAGAGCATGGAAATAGTATATATAGAGGGACACTCCTCACCTTACAAACCGGTTTTGTAAGGATGAGTTAGGTCAAACTCTAATATGGTATCAAAGTCTATTGATCGGGTCATAGGCCGTCCACCATTAATATCCACGCACCAAATCCAAAAGAGTGTTGGGCGTGAAGGGGTGTATTAGGAAGAACCTAGAGTCCCACATTGGTTGGAGATAGAGCATTGAAAGAATATATATAGAGGGACACTCCTCACCTTACCAATCGGACATGTACTTATTATGATACCATGATCATGCATGGCTAGTCGTGAAAGATGCTTAATTATTAAATCGTGAAGCACTTCTAGACAATCTAAGATTTAAATACTAGATGAAAAGGTGAATGTATGGCAGGCATGTTTGAACGTTTTGTGTTCTTTCAAAACTATGAGGCTTGAAAAAGTAGAAAAATTATTTCGAACAAACACATCAACTCTCAAACACACTTCATAATCAATTGCACACTTAACTAAATGAGAATACTTTCCATAAATTTTATCAACACCGAGTTCCTTCTTCTTAGAGGGGGTCAAAAAAGCCCAAAATTGTAAAGCCCAATCAATTAGGCCCCTATAAGGCCCCTCTTTTTTAGGCCCTTTACTAAATAAACAATTTTTTGGCCCCATATTTCAAAGTCCCCTTATTTTTTTGTTTTTTTTATGGGGCCTAAGTAAGGGCCCCAAATTATAATTTGTTTGAAACTAAATAGTTTGAAACAAATACTTTCTGGAAGAAAAAAAAACAGATTTTTTGTCGAAAATATAATAATTGACTTTTTCGAAAAAAATAACCGTTTTATTTTTGAAATTAAAAAAGTCGACTTTTTCGAAAATACAAAAAGATGATTTTTTTCGAAAAATACTTTTAATCGAAAATTTGATTTTTTTCAAAAAAGAAAAAAATTGAGTTTTCCGGAAAAAATCGATTTTTTCGAAATTGTAAAAACTCGACTTTTTCTGGGAAAAAAACAATTTTTTAATCGAAAATATAAATAGTAGGTTTTTTCGAAAAAAATCGATTTTTATCAAAAATATAAAAATTAGACTTTTTCGAAAAAAATCGATTTTGAAAATATAAAAAATCGACTTTTCCAGAAATAAATTTGAGTTTTTGTTGAAAATACAAGAAGCCGATTTTCCGATAAAAAACATTTTTTTCGAAAATATAAAAAATTGATTTTTCCGAAAAAAATCGATTTTTTTTAAAATATAAAAATTCGACTTTTTCTGAAAAGAAATCGATTTTTCGTCAAAAATACAAAAGATGACTTTTCAGCAAAATTCCAATTTTTTGACGAAAATACAAGTCGATTTTCCGTTAAAAAAACGATTTTTTTCGAAAATAGAAAAGTCTTTTTTTTGAAAATATAAAAAAGTTGAATTTTGTTAAAATAAAAAACATCGGTTTTTTCAAAAAAAAATTAATTTTTTTTAAAATATAAAAAGTCGACTTTTTCTGAAAAGAAATCGATTTTTCGTCAAAAATACAAAAGATGACTTTTCGGCAAAATTCCAATTTTTTGACGAAAATACAAGTCGATTTTCCGTTAAAAAAACGATTTTTTTCGAAAATAGAAAAGTCTTTTTTTTTTGAAAATATAAAAAAGTTGAATTTTGTTAAAATAAAAAACATCGGTTTTTTCAAAAAAAAAAAAGTTAATTTTTTATGAAAAATATTTTGTGAAAAAGTTTGGGCCTTTATATTGGGGCTCCGTTACTTTTAAAAAATTAGGCCCTTTATATTTTTAGGCCTTAATTATTAGGCCCTAGCCCTTTAAATTGACACCTCTACTTCTTCTCATAAGGCAAAAAAATCTTCTTCATAATCAATTGGAGACTTAACTAAAGAAGAAAACTTTCCATAAGTTTTATCAACATCAAGTCTCTTCTTCTCATAAGGCAAAAAAAACCCTCTTCCAACCTTAAAATATTGAAGAATTTTTAAGCAGTTAATCAACCACTGCAAGATAAAGAACAATTGGAGGACTCTTATTAAGACCTTCATATTTGTTTTATGTTCAATATTTGCTCCCTAACATTTATCATATACCCAATAGCTATGGTGTATGTGGACAAAAGTGTTGGAAGCCTTGTATGGAACAAGAGTTTAATAAGTGACACTGTCATTACATCAACCAAATAACATGTTCTTCTAACATCAAAATAACAACATCTAAACATCATTACAAAACAACATCTAAACATCATTACAAATTGTGTAGGTAGAAAATGTTCTTCTAACATCAAAATAAGAACTAAACATCTTTACAAGTTTTGTAAGTTGGGGTGTCTCTGATCAGCTTAAAAATTCAGTAATTCCATTTGAATTATCATCACAATCATTTGCATTATCTCAAGAAAAAACAGCTTTAAAATGTAGTACACATTTTATATCTAGAAAAATATTACCTTATTAACAAGTTCATTGGAAGGACATTTGAGGGACCAACTCAAGTGGAGCTCTGAGATTGTCATCATCGATTTGAACTGCTTCTCCATTGACTATTACTGTCAGCTCATCTAACTAGACGGGTGGTGAAAGGGTGCCCGGTAAATCATCAGTCGAGAAGTTCAAATACAATCTTTGGCAATTGAAGCAGCTTTCTAGAAATTTATTCATTTTGAAAACAAGCAGTAAATACTATCCATCTTCAAGGTTGTTAGAGATGGAAGCTAGTACTCTTCAGGTACTTGCACATTAATAGCATGACTTAATCTAAAAAAACAAATAATACCTAGGTTATATAAGATACACAAATAATGGAATATAATTTTATACAAAAAAAATATTTACCTCATAGTATAATGGTGGTTGCCTCCCAGTCACGTAAATAACGGTATCGGGCATCGGCACTTGCCATATCGTTTTATCGCGATGGTTTTGTCGCCTACATAATCAGGAACAAGCTATGAAGAACGGAAAAATTGAACAAAACACCGACACCGACAGTGACACGATGATACAGTAATAATTGGAAAAAATGAATAAGTTAAATGCAATTACAAATTCGGTGTAGGTGCCAGTCACCGACACATACACAACTTTTTCAAGCATAAAAGCACCTATCGGTCGCTCCTCTCGTCATGATTAACATTGACCATTATGAACAAGAACTCAGTAACATTACCTCTAGAACAAACTCAGGTCACAGTTGGAAGCTGAAATCAAAATATTGAAACGAAGAAACATGGAAATTGAAACAAAAATAAAGAAAATATTCTTATTAGAAAGCCTCAGTTTCTAAAAGATTAACAATAATCATAGCGATTGAACAAGATTATCCCATCAGTAATAAATCAAACTAGCACTAAATTACAAACGCAAACTGAAGCGCTTCAGAGTTTCCATTATCATCATCATATTAATAATAATCATACCGATTCAACAAGATTATAAGATCATTAAGAAACAGAACGAGGGATAAAATAGAAATGGAAACTGAAGCGCTTAAGAATTTTCATTATCATCATATTCATATTGATAATATTCATACCAGTTCAACAAGATTATAAGATCATTAAGAAACAGAACGAGGACTAAATTACAAACGGAAACTGAAGCGCTTCAGAGTTTCCAATATCATCATCATATTGATAATAATCATACCGATTCAACAAGATTATAAGATCATTAAGAAATATAACGAGGACTAAATTATAAACAGAAACTGAAGCGCTTCAGAGTTTCCACTATCATCATCATATTGATAATAATCATACCAATTCAACAAGATTATAAGATCATAAAGAAACATAATGAGGACTAAATTACAAACGGAAACTGAAGCACTTCAGAGTTTCCATTACCAACATCACATTGATAATAATCATACCGATTCAAAAAGATTAAAAGATCACTAAGAAACATAACGAGGACTAAACTACAAACGGAAACTGAAGCGCTTCATAATTTCCACTATCATCATCATATTGATAATAATCATACCGATTCAACAAGACTATATGATCATTAAGAAACAGAACGACGACTAAATTATAAACGGAAACAGAAGCGCTTCAGAGTTTCCATTATCATCATCATTTTGATAATATTCATACCGATTCAACAAGATTATAAGATCATTAAGAAACAGAACGAGGACTAAATTACAAACGAAAATTGAAGCGCATTAGAGTTTCCATTATCATCATCAAATTGATAATAATCATATCGATTCCACAAGATTATAAGATCATTAAGACACAAAACGAGGACTAAACTAAAAACGGAAACTGAAGCGCTTCAGAGTTTCCATTATCATCATCGTATTGATAATAATCATATCGATTCAACAAGATTAAAAGATCATTAAGAAACAAAACAAGGACTAAATTATAAACGGAAACTTAAGCGCTTCTGAGTTTCCAATATCATCATCATATTGATAATAATCATACCGATTCAATAAGATTATAAGATCATTAAGAAACAAAACAGGGACTAAATTACAAACGGAAATTGAAGCGCTTCAGAATTTCCATTATCATCATCATATTGATAATAATCATACCGATTAAACAAGATTATAAGATCATTAAGAAACAGAACAAGGACTAAATTACAAACGAAAACTAAAGTGCTACAAAGTTTCCATTATCATCATCGTATTGATAATAATCATATCGATTCAACCAGATTATAAGATCATTAAGAAACAAAACCAGGAATAAATTACAAACGGAAACTGAAACGCTTCAGAGTTTCCATTATCATCATTGTATTGATAATACTCATACCGATTCAACAAGATTATAAGATCATTAAGAAACAGAACGAGGACTAAATTACAAATGGAAATTAAAGCGCTTTAGAGTTTCCATTATCTTCATCATATTGATAATAATAATACCGATTCAACAAGATCATTAAGAAACAAAACGCAGACAAAATTACAAACGAAAAATTGAAGCGCTTCGGAGTTTCCATTATCATCATCATATTTATAATAATCATACCGATTCAACAAGATTATAAGATCGTTAAGAAACATAACAAGAACTAAATTACAAACGGAAATTGAAGCGCTTCAAAGTTTCCATTATCATCATATTGATAATAATCATACCGATTCAACAAGATTATAAGATCATTAAGAAACACAACGATTACTAAATTATAAACAAAAACTGAAGCACTTCAGAATTTCTATTATCATCATCATAATGATAATAATCATACCGATTCAACAAGATTATAAGATCATTAAGAAACAGAACGAGGACTAAATTACAAATAGATATTGAAGCGCTTCAGAATATCCATTATCATCATCATATTGATAGCAATCACACCGATTCAACAAGATTATAAGATCATTAAGAAAAAGAACGAGGCCTAAATTACAAACGGAAACTGAAGCGCTTCAGAATTTCCATTATCATCATCATATTGATAATAATCATACCGATTGAACAAAATTATAAGATCATTAAGAAACAGAATGAAAACTAAATTACAAACGGAAACTGAAGCGCTTCAGAATTTCCATTACCATCATATTGATAATAATCATACCGAATCGACAAGATTATAAGATCATTAAGAAACAGAACGAGGACTAATTTACAAACGAAAAATCGAAGCGCTTCACAGTTTCAATTTTCATCATAATCATATTGATAATATTCAAACCGATTTAACAAGATTATAAATTCATTAAGAAACAGAACGAGGACTAAATTATAAACGAAAACTGGAGCGCTTCAGAGTTTCCGTTGTCATCATATTGATAATAATCATACCGATTTAACAAGATTATAAGATCACTAAGAAAAAGAATGAGGTCTAAATTACAAATGGAAACTAAAGCTTTTCAGAATTTCCATTATAATCATCATATAGATAATAATCATACCGATTTTCCAAGATTATAAGATCATTAAGAAATCAAACGAGTACT
The DNA here is from genome assembly GCF_029867415.1 of Vicia villosa. Lineage (NCBI taxonomy): Eukaryota > Viridiplantae > Streptophyta > Magnoliopsida > Fabales > Fabaceae > Vicia > Vicia villosa. The sequence continues at coordinate 1,055,487 of NW_026705154.1, read as the reverse complement.
AAATTATAAACGGAAACTGAAGCGGTTCAGAATTTCCATTATCATCATCATAATGATAATAATCATACAATTCAACAAGATTATAAGATTATTAAGAAACAGAACGAGGACTAAATTACAAACGGAAACTGAAGCGCTTTAGAGATTCCATTATCATCATCATATTGATAATAATCATACTGATTCAATAAGATTATAAGATCATTAAGAAACAGAACAAGGACTAAATTACAAACGAAAACTGAAGCGCTTCAGAATTTCCATTATCATTATCATATTGATAATAATCATATTGATTCAACAAGATTATAAGATCGGTAAGAAAAAGAACGAGAACTAAAATACAAACGGAAACAGAAGCGATTCAGAGTTTCCATTATCATCATCATATTGGTAGTAATCAAATCCTATTCAACAAGATTATAAGACCATTAAGGAACAGAACAAAGACTAAATTACAAACGGAAACTGAAGCGCTTCAGAATTTCCATTATCATTATCATATTGATAATAATCATGTCGATTTACCAAGATTATAAGATCATTAAGAAACAAAAATAGGACTAAATTACAAACGAAAACTGAAGCGCTTCAGAGTTTCCATTATCATCATCGTATTGATAATAATCATACTGATTCAACAAGATTATAAGATCATTAAGAAACAAAACAAGGACTAAATTACAAACGGATATTGAAGCGCTTTAGAATATTCATTATCATCATCATATTGATAGTAATCATACAGATTCAACAAGATTATAATATCATTAAGAAACATAACGAGGACTAAATCACAAACGGAAACTGAAGCGCTTCAGAATTTCCATTATCATCATCATATTGATAATAATCATACCGATTCAGCAAGATTATAAGATCATTAAGAAACAGAGCAAGAACTAAATTATAAACCGAAACTGAAGCGCTTCAGAGTTTCCATTATCATCATCATATTTATAATAATCGTACCGATTCAACAAGATTATAAGATCATTATGAAGAAGAACGAGGACTAAATTACAAACATAAATTGAAGCGCTTCAGAATTTCCTTTATCATCATCATATTGATAATAATCATACCGATTTACCAAGATTATAAGATCATTAAAAAACAGAACGAGTACTAAATTATAAACAAAAACGGAAGCACTTTAGAATTTCCATTATCATTATCATAACGAAAATAATCATACCGATTCAACAAGATTATAAGATCATTAAGAAATAGACCGAGGAATAAATTACAAATAGTAACTGAAGCGCTTCTGAATATCCATTATCATCATCATACAGATAACAATCATACCGATTCAACAAGATTATATGATCATTAGGAAAAAGAACGAGGACAAAATTACAAACGGAAGTTGAAGCGCTTCAGAATTTCCACTATCATCATCAAATTGATAATAATCATACCGATTCAACAAGATTATAAGATCATTAAGAAAGAGAACGAGGACTAAATTACAAACAGAAACTAATGCGCTTCATAATTTCCATTATCATCATATGGATAATATTCATACCGAATCAACAAGATGATAAGATCATTAAGAAAAAGAACGAGGACTAAATTACAAACAAAAACCGAAGCGCTTCAGAGATTCCATTTTCATCATAATCATATTGATAATATTCATACCGATTTAACAAGATTATAAGATCATTAAGAAACAGAACAAGGACTAAATTACAAACAAAAACTGAAGCGCTTCCAAGTTTCCATTATCATCATCATATTGATAATAATCATACCGGTTCGACAAGATTATAAGATTATTAAGAAATAGAACGAGGACTAAATTACAAACAGAAACTGAAGCGCTTCAGAGTTTCCATTATCATCATCATATTGATAATAATCATACCGATTCAACAAGATTATAAGAACATTAAGAAACAGAACGAAGACTAAATTATAAACGGAAACTGAAGCGCTTCAGAATTTCCATTATCATGATATTGATAATAATCATACCAAATCGACAAGATTATAAGATCATTAAGAAACAGAATGATGACTAAATTACAAACGAAAATCGAAGCGCTTCAGAGTTTCCATTTCATCATAATCATATTGATAATATTCATACCGATTTAACAAGATTATAAGATCATTAAGAAATAGAACAAGGACTAAATTACAAACGAAAACTTGAGCGCTTCAGAGTTTCCATTATCATCATATTGATAATAATCATACTGATTCAACAAGATTATAAGATCACTAAGAAACAGAACGAGGTCTAAATTACAAATGGAAACTAAAGCTTTTCAGAATTTCCATTATAATCATCATATAGATAATAATCATACTGGTTTTCCAAGATTATAAGATCAGTAAGAAAAAGAGCGAGGACTAAATTACAAACGGAAACTGAAGCGGTTCAGAATTTCCATTATCATCATCATAATGATAATAATCAAATCCGATTCAACAAGATTATAAGACCATTAAGAACCAGAACGAGGACTAAATTTCAAACACAAACTGAAGTGCTTCATAATTTCCATTATCATCATAATATTGATAATAATCATGTCGATTTACCAAGATTATAAGATCATTAATAAATAAAAAGGACTAAATTACAAACGGAAATGGAAGCACTTCAAAATTTTCATTATCATCATCATATTGATATTAATCATACTAATTCAACAAGATTATAAGATCATTAAGAAACAGAACGAGGACTAAATTACAAACGGTTATTGAAGCGCTTCAGAATATCCATTATCATCATCATATTGATAGCAATCATACCGATTCAACAAGATTATAAGATCTTTAAGAAAAAGAACGAGGCCTAAATTACAATCGGAAACTGAAGCGCTTCAGAATTTCCATTATCATCATCATATTGATAAAAATCATACCGATTCAACAAGATTATAAGATCATTAAGAAACAGAACAAAGACTAAATTACAAACGGAAACTGAAGCGCTTCAGAATTTCCATTTTCATCATATTGATAATAATCATACCGAATCAACAAGATTATAAGATCATTAAGAAACAGAACGAGGACTAAATTACAAACGAAAACCGAAGCGCTTCAGAGTTTCCATTTTCATCATAATTTTATTGATAATACTCATATCGATTTAACAAGATTATAAGATCATTTAGAAACAAAACAAGGATTAAATTACAAACGAAAACTGAAGTGCTTCAGAGTTTTCATTATCATCATTGTTACAATATGGTTTGGTTCTAATCATATCTTAGTGTTTTGATGATAACAAGTAAATAAATTTTGTATAAGTAAATATGGTACTTTAATTATATATCTCTTGTTTCAGAAGATGTCCTAATAGAAGTACCAACTTAACTGAACATTATGCAAAGCTGAGTAAATGATGAAAAGAAAAGCTGTCGAAAGTTCTAATGAAGAAACTATTAAAGAACTATTAAAGACCCCAACTGCAGTAGACAAACTCTATTAGAAGTTACATTCAAGTCAGAACAAAAGTTACGAACAGATGCAAAGTTTGAATCAAGATTAGATTCCGTTAAAAACATGATGATTAACAAAACGGCTGAAGCACTCAAATGGAACAATTCCCAAGATTTATTAAAGAAGCAACGCACGTGCATCACGTTGGAGAACAAAAAGGAAAAAGCCAACACGCAAGCATTTATTGCTCGCTGCAAAGTTCAAGATAACGGAAAAATATTTGAAGACACACACACACATACACACACACACACACACACACATATATATATATATAAATAAGATCCCTTGTAAAAGAATAGTATGTGGTGTCTGCATTAACAAACAACAGATATATACAAATTGAAAGAACACCAACACAAGATGATGAACTCTTGCGCTAAAAAATAATGATTTTATGAGCTCACAATTTTTGTACTAAATACTTAGTTAAATATCATAGTTGTGATTAAAGCTTTCTAGAAGCAATTTTATACACTATTGTTCACTGGTAACTGTTTCTTGAGAGACCAGTTGAGTCAGAATTCTCAAGCAGACTAGGACTAGTTAGTCTTAGAGGTTTCTAGATCAATAAACATTATATCTCTAGGAGATCCCTGAACGGTTTATTATCTAGTGTTAGTCACAAACAGTTGGTTTGTGCAATGTTGTTAGTCACAAGCAATAGATTTTTGCATTGTATTGTTTGTCACGACAATTGGTTGTGCATTTATAATCAGTCTTGGTTATAGTGGAATAAGTCCTCTATGGAGAGAGGCGAAATCACCTTGGAGGGTGTACTGGAGGTAACATTATTGAAAAGGTGAACCAGGATAAAAATGAATATTTCTTTTACTTTCCGATCTTTAGTTTAACCTAGAATTTCCTCAATGTTCTTATTCAGAAATTGCGCTTAACAAAGTCAGAAGTTCTGAGGAAGAAAAGAAAATAAAGGAATGCATATCTCGTTGGTTATGCATTGTTATGCTTCCGTAATATTGTCTAAAGCATATCCAAAAATATGAGATATTATAAGAAAGAAAACATTTATAGAAAGGGAAATAATATTGAAGAACACAATTCAAACCCCCCTTTCTTGTGTTTTTCTCCACCTTCAATCATCATATTGATAATAATCATACCGATTCAACAATATTATAAGATCATTAAGAAACAGAACAAGGACTAAATTACAAATGGAAACTGAAGCGCTTCAGAATTTCCATTATCATCATCATATTGATAATAATCATACCAATTCAACAAGACTATAAGATCATTAAGAAACACAACGACGATTAAATTACAAACAGAAACTGAAGTGCTTAAAAGTTTCCATTATCATCATCATATTTATAATAATCATACCAATTCAACAAGATTATAAGATCATTAAGAAACAGAACGAGGACTAAATTACAAACGAAAACTGAAGCGCTTCAGAATTTCCGTTATCATCATTATATTGATAATAATCATATTGATTCAACAAGATTATAAGATTAGTAAGAAACCTAACAAGGACTAAATTTCAAACGGAAACTGAAGCACTTTAGATTTTCCATTATCATCATCATATTGATAATAATCATAATGATTCAACAAGATTATAAGATCATTAAGAAACAGAATGAGGACTAAATTACAAACGGGGACTGAAGCGCTTCATAATTTCCATTATCATCATCATCATATTGATAATAATCATACCGATTTACCAAAATTATAAGATCATTAAGAAACAAAACAAGGACTAAATTACAAACAGAAACTAAAGCGCTTCAGAGTTTCCATTATCATCATCATATTGATAATAATCATACTAATTCAACAAGATTATAAGATCATTAAGAAACAGAACAAGGACTAAATTACAAACGGAAACTGAAGCGCTTCAGAGTTTCCATTATCATCATCATATTGATAATAATCATACCGATTCAATTAGATTATAAAATCATTAAGAAACAGCACGAGGATTAAATTAAAAACGGAAACTGAAGCGTTTCAGGATTTCCATTATCATCATCATATTGATAATAATCATACTGATTCAACAAGTTTATAAGATCTTAAGAAACAGAACGAGGACTAAATTACAAACGGAAATTGAAGCGCTTCAAAATTTCAATTATCATCATCATATTGCTAATAATCATATCGATTCAATAAGATTATAAGATCATTAAGAAACAGAACAAGGACTAAATTACAAACGGAAACTAAAGCGCTTCAGAAGTTCCATTATCATCATCATATTAATAATAATCATACCAATTCAACAGGATTATAAGATGTTTAAGAAACAGAACGAGGACTAAATTACAAACGGAAAGAAGTGCTTAATTAATTAATCAAAAAATTATTGTTATCCTTTACTATTAACAATAATCATACTGATTCAGCAAGATTTTTGTTACCCTTTACCATTTTCACCAAGTAAATTGAATAACACGAGATAATGAGTAACAAGTAAAACAGGAAATAACCTAGAGAAGAAGCTTTGGTGGAAAGTTTGTGGAAGCTGAAACAAAATAAAATATTGAAATTAAGAAACGTGAAAATGATTGAAACTGCAAGATTTTCAAAAGAAAAAGTTACCGTGATTGAATGGGAGAGGAGAGGAGTGACGAGAGTGATGTATGAGAGAGAAGATGAAAGTGAATGAAAGAAGTGTGAGTTTAACCAATTTTTGAACTCAAAATTTTAGTCAAATTTGCTAACAAACTATTTTTCCCTCTAAAAACATATATTTAGTTAATTAACTTTAATAATAGACAAATACTTTTTATTATTATAATCAAGATTAATTAATTTATTTCTTTTTTATTAATTAGATATGCATTTAAATATTATTTTATTATTACTTATTTAATAAACTTATTATTATTATTATTTAAATATGACTCTTAAATTATCATGGAAGATTTTTGTCGCACTAAGGGATAATAACAATGCAGAACTTTTACTAGAAGTTTGCTGCTATCAAAAGAAATAAGAGTGTTGAATTTTTATTGGAAGATCCTCGCTGCTTTTATAGATAATAATAATGTTTAACTTATACCGGTAGATCCTTGTCGCCCTTAGAGATAATGTTAATATTAGATTTTCGTTGAAGAATCCTTACCTCCCAAGGGCTATACAAATATTGTGCCGATATAAAAAGAATACTCAACTTTATAAACTTAGTCAGCGCATTCTCCTGTCTCCAGATCGAGTTGACACTCCTCTCGAGTCTAGTAAACTTAGTGGCCAAATTGAGTAGCTTCTTGTTCAAGTGGAGGTGGACACTCTGTTGAAATATTTTTGGGGTTGATATTATTAATATAATATCAAATATAATATAATCTAATATTATCAAATATAATCCAAGCCCAAACCTAATCAGGGTTGTATATAAATAGTCATAGTCAGTATCATTATTTGTACAATTCAATTCAATAATATAATCCTTATTACCTTTATTCTCTCTATTCTTCTCACTAAAAGTGTCTCACGCACTAACAAATTGGTATCCAGAGTTTCTGGTTATCTTTCTTGAGAACTTCGTGTCAGAGATTGTGTTTCCAGGGAACGTAAATCAATCGCTGCAAAGATGAATGGTATTTATGGCATTCCGAATTTTCTTCCAATGCTTGACGATAAAAATTGGATTCTATGGAGAAAACATGCAATCCTTGTTTGGATTTCATGAAACCCTAGAAGTGGTTACCGAAGGTGTTTCTACGCTAGCTGCAAATTCATCAGACACACAAAAAACAGCTCATAATGAAGTCAAAAAGAAGGATTGCAAGGTTGCGTATTGCATTCAAATGGTGGTTGATACTGGAAATTTTGACAGCATCTCTCATGCTGAATCGACGAAGGAGGTGTAACACCCTTCTAAACCCCGCGACAATTGTATAAAAATTTTAGAGTAAACATGAAAACAAGGGTGCCACAATTCAATAAAACAATTTATTATAACTCACTTGTCATGATTCACTAGTGAACAATCATCAATTCAATAAAATCACGTTTCTACACAATGGAATATTCATCATACGGATAAACATAACATCATCTATGAAACATCCCACAAAATTAATACAATAACAACAGAATAGAGTATCATCGTAGACTCTAACTAGCGTTCCCCAGTGTTACAATATCAGAGCATGACCGACACGACTCATGGATGAACTCTAAGAGCTATCCTCACCAAATCAGCTAAGCCGCTACTCCTCAATCCGAAAAAACAACGTGTAAGGGTGAGTCTCATTCTCAATTAACGAGTATTATATAGTCGTAAGTAATAAAACGTCAAGGAATTATCAATCACTCAACCTACATGTATACCAATCATTCCAATAATCCATATTCCTCAAACATATCGAAATATATCCTCAATCACAACCCAATTCATCCAAAACATAACATCTTATAATGCATATGACTGAACTGACACTAATGCATGTGGTACCAAATCATGGGCTGAACCCATCCAACTGATCTACTCATCATCGAGATACAGTCCACCGACACAAATTCCACACAATGGGAATTATGTCCTACAAAATCCACTCATCATCGGGATATATCATCAATGCAAATGATTCATGAATGAATGCACACATATCACATACTTATATCATCATCAATATGATGCTTAACATCGTCTATTTTCATCTTATCTCATCAACATCTTAAGCATGTACATGTCTAAGCATCATTCAATCATTCACACATGTTCACCACAATCGTCATATTAATATTAATCACATATTAATACAATCACAAATTGTAATACGGTGAACTGACTTTTTAATCGAAATGTCACGGTAAGCAAGAGTCGCCACCGACTTTTATTTTATCCAAACAAGTTAGAAAGGCTAAAAGAAACAGGAAAAACCTTTTTAAAAGAAAACGGGTTCGGGGGGTAATTTATGCAAAGGGAAGGTGTAAGGCACCCTTTGCATCCATGGTTTTCCATGGGCTCTTAATTGCTTTGCTCGTTTTGTGTTTTTAGAAATGTAGAAGAAAAGAATAGGGACTTTAGCTCGTAAATGAGCGTAGCCCTTTTGAAGATTTATGAGAAAGAATATGATAAAACAGTTTTAGCCAGAGCAAGGCAATTAGGAGCAATTACCTTAAACTTAGATGATAGGTTTCTTTTAGCCTTTCAGGATGAAAGGGTCTATCCTTGCCATAAGAGGGCAGGAAGCCTTTCGTTTGGAGGTTGAAGGGTCATCGCATTGTCGTTCGCCACAAGACTGACCCATGCCATAGAGAGGCAGGTAGTCTAAGGGAAGGGCCAGAATAGCCTTTTCGTAGGCAACCAGAGGATACCTCGGCCTTTTTCGTAGGCAACTTTCGAGGGTCGAAGTCATATTCGTGTATCGACAGCAGCATCATTAGGGACTTATGACTTTTATTTGTATTGAGGCAGCAGGGCTGAGGTATCCTCATATGCGAGGGACATGGCTATTCTGCAAAAAAACACAAGGCAACGAGGCAACAGGCAATAAGGCAACAGGCAACAAGGCAACAGAGGGGTTTACCCAAAAGTGTGCGTGTGTGCACCAATCACGTGATCATGTTCAGATACTTATCTTGTAAATAGGTGATTCTAATTCAATTAACAAGTTGCACTCCCTAGGATTACTAACCACGCAGTAGTATAACAATAATGGGAAAGGGGAAATGAAACCAGCGGAGGAGAGGGGAATTGAAACCAGCGGGATATAATTAAAAGCAGAAGATATAATAGTTTAGGGTTTAAGTTTACCGATACTCGTAGCTTTGGCAATTGACAAACCCTGAAGATTTGGAAAAGGAAGAATAAACAGAAAAATGGGTGAGCGCATTATCGGTTCGGAGGCAAACGAAATTAACCCTAAAAAATAAAAAAAGATAAAGAAATTAATAAATAAATATATAAACAATAGATACTTAGCTTCGAATTTGATCTGACATGGTTGGCAGTCGGAGGAAGTCTCGGAGTAACCCTGAAAAATGGCAAAGGCGAAGGAGAATGTGAGTGTATGCATAGTTCAAAAAAGATTAAAAGGGTAAACCCTAATAAAAAGGGAAACAAAATGGACTTTCAGAATGAATAAGGCACTTAGCTTTGTGAGGGGCATGGCACGTAGTCGGAAGGTACTTGAAGAGTCAGCCCTGAAAAGGCACAGAAAGGAAACATATTCAGTGTAGGGCAAACCCTAATTAGGATTCAAATTGAGTATCATGGTAAATTGATTTAATTAATTATTGGTCTCGCAACCTAATTAATTAAATCGGGATAAGAAAATAAAGTCAAGCACAAAAACATTTTTTGGGATTTTTTGGAATTAAAATAAAGCATATACGAATTTTTGAATTAAATAAATAAATAAATATAATTAAAATAAATAAATATAATAAGTAAGTATATATAATAAATATATTAAATTAAATAATTATATTAAAGAACAGAATTTAAATAATATATATGTATATTTAACCAATTAAAAGAAAAAGATGAATATTAAATATTAATATGTTGAAAGAAAATAATTAAAATAAAATAATTATTATTAATTATAAAAAAGTTTTTGAAAATAATATATAGTTTATATATAGTAAAAAGAAGAAAAAAAACATATATATATATATATATATATATATATATATATATATATATATATATATATATAAATATAAATATAAATAAATAAACAATTTTATGTAACTAAATATAAAAAAATTTGGAAAAAACTTAGCTGGCGATCCAGTGTGGCACGCGTAGGCAGTGCATGATGCTCCTTCGTATCTTGGCGCGTTGGATCTGGATGAGAGATAATCATACGGCTGAGATGGTGAGGGAACATTGTACCACGTGTTTCTTAACGCGCCAGATCCTTCATAATTCAAAAAGCAGCGTGCGCGTTTTCTGGCCAGTGCGAAGACGACATGTCTTCATCTTCAACCTTGGGAAGATTCAGAAACCTCTTTTTTACAGCGCTTTTCACAAAAGCGCTATAAAAGCATCACCTAAAAATAGCGAATAGGTGCAAATGTATACGAAAAAATTTCTAGATGCTTTAAGGCTTAAAGATGATCGAGAATCGTCTAGTGATGATCAGGGAACAAGTCTTGATTGATTGCAACACCTGAATTGGCTTAGAACTTCAAATTGATTCTTGAATTTTTCTCTCTTTTTGGACTTGGGTTAGAAGCTCTTGGAGGCAGAAAATTGTAACCCTTGGGGTCTGCACTTGTTACCTTTATATAATAGAATAGTTTAGGTCAACAAATGTGTAGCAAATCTCTTTAAATCTTTGATTCCTATCTTGAGAAATTTGATTGGAAAATTTGTTTTGAAAGCTTCTAATTATGGCCAAAATTGATTCACTTTTCTCTCAATCACCTATGCACGAAATTATATTGATTTTGGAGTATATTTGAGGATTAAAATAGATCCAAATCACATCTTTTATAAAATATTTGTTTTTCTTTTAATTTATATGATTTTAATTCTTTTTTAATTGGAATAAAAAATCAAAATAAATCAAATTAATCATATATTTTCGTGGCAAATAGATTTTGGGCTCTTGGATACTTGGGGACCAAGATTGAATCAAAATAACTCAGTCCCATTTGCAAAAATGTTCAAACTCTTCCATATTTTTCCCTCAAAAATAGCTCAACTTTGACAAGGTCTATCTCTCTCAATTTTTGAGGTATGAAAGTGTTCTAGGACTTTTTAGAAACCTTAGAGAGTCCTCTAACCAGTGCCTTTGGTCTCATATCAAAATTATTTTCCATGCTCCTTGTGTGTCCTTTTGAAAAAAGTGACTTTTTGTTGACTTTTGAAAAGGACCTATAATGTTTTAGTCCATATCTCTCAAATGAAGCATTTTTAGACTTGGCATGTGAGAGACAAAATTGTTGAGAATCAAATTTCCTTCAAAATGAGCTTTGGATGGAAAATTTTGGATGTTCCATGTGAAAGTTATGGCTGGTCAAAGTTCAGTTGACTTTTCCTATACAAAACCGAAAACCCTAATTTAGCAACTTTTTGATTTGTTGATTTTGTATATTTCCTTGATGAACCATGATCAATTCTTGATCAAATGGTGAATGATACTTCAATATGAGGATCTTGACAAAAAATCAGGAGCTTTGACTTTACTTTGACCACAGTTGACTTCTAGGTTAACCTAGTCGACTGTTGACCTTTTGAACAATTGAGTGACCAATCTTTTGAGATAAGACTTAATATTTGTCATGGAGATGATGTGAGATATATTGAGCCATATGAGATGCCTTGGAGCCATTGATTCACTGATTTTTTTCTTTGAATAAGCCAAACCCTAGTTTCAGAGCCTTGTATAGGAGAGTGTTTCTTGGAGCTTTGAACCTTGATTTGAATTTATGTCAGAGAAATAGTATGGGCAAATTTTAGGGTATGACAGCTGGCCCTGTTCAATTATCTTAAACCTGAATATGTAGAGTGGTTTGTATGCCAGTCGGTATCTGAAGGTGGAAGGTGATTGAACACTAGAATACCAAGAAATTTGCCCTAGCTGAAGTAGGGACTTTTGTCGGAGATGGGCTTGAAGATGCCATCCAGTAGTTATTGGAGTGTTGATTGTTACGGAACCGTCCGAGGTTTCCGCTTTTAGACTTTGAACGTTGATTATTTAAGGAACCGTCTGAGGTATCGACTTCATTTTGAACGTTGATTGTTTAAGGAACGGTCTGAGGTATCGACTTAAATCCGAAGTAGATCATTAAGGAACCGTCAAAGGTATCAACTTAGATCCGAAGGTAGATCATTAAGGAATCGTCCAAGATATCGACTTAAATCTGAAAGAGATCATTAAGGAACCATCCAAGGTATCGACTTAGATCCGAAGATAGATCATTAAGGAACCGTCCAAGGTATCGACTTAGATACGAAGATAGATCATTAAGGAACCGTCCAAGGTATCGACTTAAATATGAAAGGGATCATTAAGGAACCGTCAAAGGTATCAACTTAAATCTGAAGTAGATCATTAAGGAACCGTCAACGGTATGGACTTAACTCTGAAGGTAGAAGTTGTTTACTTAACTGTAGCAATATCCTAAAAAATCAAAGTTAGTTTTTTATGTCATGTCATGATGCATGGAATGTGTTTATGTGCCGGGATTCTCAAAATAAATGAGAATCTTGCATGCTATGTACGCATCCTATTGAGTTTCAACTCTGCTATTGCTATTATGTCTTCGAGCGTCTCATCCCTTGCTTGTTGGAGAAAGATGATTGAATCGATCCGAGCCTTTTGAACTTGAGGTTGTAGATATATCTGATTGATGAATGATGTGAACGAGACATAGTCGTACGCTTAATCCTTAACTTTTTCCTAGGCCGCCCTTTCAGGTTTTCAGCCTACCAGGATACCCTTTTGTGCATCGACGCATGGACTCCTTCAGGTCGACGCATAAAATTTCTACCACTCTCGGGTAAGCGCAAGTCGACACTATAGGTCGACGCAAATTCGTGAATGAGTCGACGCAACTGACACTTAGGTCGACGCATGCTGCGTTTTATGCAGAATTTTGTTGTGATTCTGACATCCTTCCTCTCTCAATTTCAATTCAATCACACCATAATCATCCCCTCATCAAAACATCATCAAGCAACATAATATACTGCAATTATAACACATTTTATAGGTCATCTAACATCGAAACCATTCATCAATTCATCAAAACCTAACATTCCTACTCATTCATCATACATCTAATTGACCCAACTAATAATCCTAAACCATTCTATCACTATCGATTACATAATAACCATTAACCAAAAACGAACCCCCCTTACCTGGATATGAGATTGCTCTACTCTCCCGGTTGCTAGGGATGTCAATTGCATCTGTTAATGGGGATCCCTGTGGGGAATATCTGTGCGGAGATCCGAAATTAGGGATTTTTTTCCCCGTGGGGATGGGGATGGAGGGAAAAGTTCCCCCGATAACACTTTGGGGCGGGGATTGGGAAAGTATCCTCCGCCCCGTGGATTCCCCGACTCCGAAGATATATATTAATTTTTTTACTTTATATATTATATATATTATATAATTATATAATTTTACATGAAAATATTAATGTATTAAAAAATGAAGAGTCATTAGAAGTTATAGATTTGTCACACATAATCAACCACTTGCACCGGACGACATCAGTATTGTGGTAGTAAATTAGTGGAAACACGGTAGCATGAAGTTATGTTACTATTTATTTATTTATTTATTTATTTTTACATAAAAAATATTAGCAACATCAAGTTCTTTTGCTTTTTTTATTTATTATTGATGCAAGATGTATTTTGATTTTTTTATAAAATAAAGATGCAAATATTTGCGTTTTAAAACAAACAAAAAAAAACAAAATACTAGTGTCATTGCTTTTATCAAAAAGTGTAGAAATTTTCTTAAGATTCGATCTCTGTGGATATCCGCGGGGATCTGTGGGGATGGGGATGGGGGGAAATATTCCCCCGTGGTGGGGATTGGGGATGGGGATGGGTAGTAAATTTGAGGGCAGGGCGGGGAGCGGAGAAGCGTCCTCCGAACAATATCTGCCCCGTTGACATCCCTACCGGTTGCCATAGCTTATGCCTCCGCTTCCAACTTTCTCCGAAAATCTTTTCTAACAACGTGCCGAGACGCACCAAAAACCTGTTAGGAAATCTCTTTGTCAGGCGGACTTAAAATCATCAAAACAAAAATCTCTCCGGTCAGAAGTTACCTCTACGAGTCTGGAACGTTATGTCCAAGAACCGCGACGATCTAACGGTTGGATTGGGAGAAACGTCCATTTTCTCTTCCGCCATGGCTCTCTTCTTCACCTCCAACCCTATTCCTCTTTGTGTTATGATAGCTCTTCCTTCTTCCAATTCTAAATCCAACATAGTAAGGGTTATTTTATTTAACCACTTAAATAACTTAATTGGGCCTAAGTGACATACCCCCTCCTTACTTCACAACAACTCAAATTAAACCCAAAGTTATTTTTAAGCTCATTAATAAAATAACACTTCAACTTTATTCCACCAAATTAATTCAACGAAAATACTAAATAATTCTAAATAATAATTTAATTTCCGATTAAATTAAAATTAGAAAATATGGGGTGTTACAGGAGGCATGAGATATTCTTGTCAAGTATTATAAAGGAGGTTGGAAAGTCAAGGTTGTCAAGTTATGGACCTTGCATCGACAATATGAATTATTATCGATGGGAAAAGACGATAAGGTTGTAGAGTATGTGTCAAAGGTGCAGAAACTCGTCCATCTCATGAAGGGTTGTGGTGAAACCCCAACTGATTAGATTATAGTTGAGAATGTAACACCCCAAATCTACCTAACGGTTTATAAAGGAAAACCAGAGTGCAAAATCTCAAAATAACATGCTCGAGGCGTCATATTTATCAACTTAAAACATATACGCATACATGCTTATTAATGAAGATACATAACACATATCAATGGGGAGAATTCATAATCCAAAGGTCATTCAAAACCAAATCAACTTTAAAACAATGCAGCGAAATTCATAAACTCATAAACTTCTAAGTAATAACATATTTGTCAACATAAACAAAACAGCTAGACAACTTCAACAGAAGAAAATCATAATCCAAATCAAACATGACAATAGAAAACAAGACAAGTGTCAATCCCCTCGAGTGCTACGTATCAGAGCAATGGACACCTACTCGAGCTACTAACGATAAACAGCTACTCCATATTGTTACCTGCATATTACCAATAAAGGGTAACATTCAAACAGAAGGGGTGGGGTATCAAACAATATAAAGGAACGTATGATAATACTTATAGCAAAGATAAGATCAAACACAATTCACCACTTCCCATCTCAAGGCAACTTGCACCACAACAACAATGTTAATAATCAATCATAATAACATATTCAATTTTACAACTAAATCATCCACAATAACATTCACTTCATAATCACAACGACAAACAAATGCAACTTAATATGTGACTCAACATTATGCATATGCATATGGTACCATTTGGAGTAAAACTCCCATCGTCGCTTTTGCCTCTTGGGCCATCGTCACTTTGCCATTTTCAGGCCATCGTCTCTTTTTCCATTTTTAGGCCATCGTCTCTTTTATGAAATGGATGCAACTCCATGATGCACATCCACAAACACAACATTCATAATACATAACAACATCGTCCAAACATCATCAATTCAATACCAAGATTCAATGGCAACAACAACATCATTACCTTTATAGTAATTCGTCACTTCTCAATCACGTCATTATGTCGTATCATCATAGAACATTATTTCACTTCGCAATACATCACAATATCGGAAAATATAATTCAAGAAAAGTTATCAAAAATCATTCCAATCATTCTAATCATTCTCGTTATATAGACATTGATTTCATCTTTACGGAGGTTCAAATGGTGAGTAAAAAGGAGTTATGGATCAAAAGATACAGCAGTTAGAAGTTTCAAAAAGTTTTTGACAGCAAAGTTCGCTTAGCAGACTTCAAGCGCACTTTGCAGAACTAAAAATAGAAGCGAACCACTTTCGCAGTTCCGCTTAGCGGGCCAATATTGCTTAGCGGACTCGCGAATATCAAAATTTGTTCCCAGACTTTGCTTAGCGGACGTGCGATTTTGCAGAAAAATGACAGCAAACTCAGTTATGCGAAAAAGTTATTCCACACCTCAAAATCACTTCCAGTCAATAATAAACCACAATTATAACCAATATTGAACATGTAGTAACAACAATCATCATCAAAAATTTAGAAACACAATTCATAGAATCTAGCATAAACCCTAACAATTTCAATTTCACAAACATGGTTACTAAGCATATAATCAAAACCCACCATAATCTATCATCATACAATCCATTATCATGAAAGAATCCCACCCCTATCTTAGGTTTTGGATTGAAGACAACTCTAGCTTCAGTTTGGGATTTGACCTAACTTTCTCTCCTCTTCCCTTCTTTCTCTTCTTTTCTCTTCTTTCACCAAATGATCTTCTAATTTTCTATTTTCTCAATTTACATTGTTTAGTTTAACTCACTAACTTATTATTACTAATGGGATCTAATTAGAACCTCTCATTTACTAACACTAACACTAACACTAAGTTAGGCCCAATATCATTAGTCTCATTATGCTATTACTACTAATTTCTAATAAAATAACATAAAACCAATTAATCACATAATTAACACATAAATCACAAAACATACAATAAATAAATAATTAAACTAAAAACAGGCGTTACAGAGAATGTAATGCATACATTGACCTCTCACTTTGATCATATTATTGTAGCTATTCAAGAATCCAATCAAGTTGAAACCCTTAAACTGGAAGATTTGGTTGGTTCGTTGGAAACGCATGAGATTAGGATTGTCAAAAGGAAAGGAGTTCAAGATTCGATACAAGCTTTGCAGGCCCAGTCATGGAATAAGAATGGTGATTTCAAAAAATTCAAAGGCAAAGTCAACAAGACTCAGGGAAAGAAGTCTTAGTCAAACCCTTACAAGCATCATGTCGATGATAGAGCTTATGAATCCTCGAAAAGAGGAGGAGGAAACTCTCGAAAGGACAAATAAGATAAGAAAGGTGTGTAATGTTATCACCGTGAGAAGTGGGGTCACTTGTCTAAACATTGTTGGTGCAGGAAGGATAATGGATCGACAAAAGTCAAGGACGAAGGAGCGAACCTTGCATGCCAAGAGTCTGATGATTCTAAAGGTATGGTGGTTATGGATACAGTTGCAGATATTCATGTCAAATCTAAGATCTGGTTTCTCAACCCCGGCTGCTCGAATCACATGACTGGTCAAAAGGTCCGGTTGACAGACTTCAACGAGTCAAAGAATAGCAAGGTAAAACTTGCTGATAACAATTTGTTTCAAGCACAAGGTACTAGTAACATTGTTTTTCAAATGAGTAATAGAGGGAAAACTATGATCAAATATGTGCTCTATGTAACTTGAATGAAGTACAACTTGCTAAGTGTTGGACAAATGGTTAAAAAAGGTTTCTCAGTTGTCATGAAAGATGAAGTTTTAAAATTATTCGACACCCTGAACAATTTGGTCTTGAAATCTCCTCTGTCGAAGAACAAGATGTTTAAGACCAGGATCAGTTTGACTGAAGTACAATGTCTAAAAACTGTTGTCGACCAAAAGGATAGTTGGTTGTGGCATTTGAGATTTGGACATTTGAATTTTAGATCACTCAATCAATTGATAACTATATATATGGTTACCGATATTCCAAGTCTTGAGATGCCTGGAAAATTCATGAAGGTTGTTTAGTCATAAAGCAATCCATAAATTCTTTCACTTTAACTATGCCAATGAGATCAGCCCGTATACTCAAAGTAGTAAACTCAGATGTATGTTGTCCATTCGAAGAACATACCATTGGTGGAAACAAATTTTTTTTTCCTTTTTCGATGAGTTTAGTCTAAAGTTGTGGCTCTATATGATCAAGAGAAAGGACGAAGTATTTGAAATCTTTAAGAGATTCAAGATACTTGTCAAAAACCAGAGTGAAAATAAGATCAAATATGTGTTTACAATTGCTTCTAAATTGAGGTCTTAATCCACTAATCAAATATGATTACACAAGCACAAAAACTAGCAGTGCACGTCTTCTTGAGATCAAACCACAACTTAGTTTCTCAAGGAATTACAACATTATAACAAGTATACAATATGTGTTTACAATTGCTTCTAAAATTTATATCACAACTGTGATGTTTGCACAAAATTTTAGCACAAAATATCTTAAAGAAAACATTTAGAGCACTCTTGTTCGTTTGCGTGAGATGTATATGATTCTTCTTTAAAGCCCCTTTATATAAAGTTTTAAATCAAAGATCTGTTGGGAGACACATTTTCCAATTTTGCAAAGATGATGATTTGAGAGTAATTTCCTTTCCAAAAAAATTGATATGCAATCTAAGTCATAATGTTTTCAAACGTTCCTTTCTTGATCTTGTAATAAATATCTTTAATATGATGTTTGGATCTTCAGATCCTCAGAGTAACTTGTACGTTAAGTGAGTAGCTTTAAAACTTTAATTGATGATCACGTTCGTTGATTCATTATTCTTTTAGATCTTCTTTATCAGAGTATTTCTGAGAGCTGTGATTAGTGCTTCAGAAGTTAAGCGCCCAACATCATAATTTCTTATAGTGTGTTAGCTTTCTGTTTTGCTTTTGAGCTTCTCATTTGCATGTTCTTTTCAGAGCTTCACATCTGATTATTAACATTGTTATCTTCTCAGTTTACTTCGGAACTTCTAACATATCTTTGTATATTCAATCAATGATTAGAGTGCGTAATTGTTCTTCATAATTACTATGTATTTGTTATCATCAAAACTATGAATTAGATGTAGAACCAAACTATGTTCTAACAAATAGCATAGCAGAAATCAAAGGATTTGTCGACTCTGATTATGCAAGTGTTACCTGGGATTTTTGACATCCTTAAAATCTTAGCATGAAAAGAAAGAGATTAAGGAAACACTTAGTGAAATTTGGATGGTTATGGAGATGTTTTTGACATACATGTTAGAGACATTTTGACATAATTACATCACAAAGGAAAGCGTCTAAGTCCATATGTTCTCAGTAGCGCTAAGGACTTAGTAATTTTAGAGCAACAAAAAGGATAATTCGACAAGGTCGGTTGAAAACTACATCGAATGCATGTAACTGTTTTATATTCTTATCTGCATTGGAAGATACATGTGGAAGGCGAAGTGGATACACAATACATGCTGAAATGACACGTCGATTCCTTATGAGTAGAACATTACAAGGAGTTAGTTTTATATTTTGTATGAACAGGAGTCCTAGTGTTAGGACCCAGGGTGTCAATTTTGTTCGACTTGAGAATTCACGCCCAAGAAGAAGGTGAATTGTGTGATTTGAAAAAACATGGTTTTGAAAACTTTTTGAGATTAATATCAGAGTTTGAAAATATTTTTCTATATCTAAGCAACGAGATATAAACATAAAGTGTGGAAAGTAAAATAGTTAAGGAAAGAAGAAAAACATCAAGAGTTATAGAGGTTCGGGCAAAATAAAACACCTACTCCTCTCCCCAATAATTGATCTTGAGAGTTTCCATTAAGTACTTGAGAGCTTTTAGTTGGTGAAGCTCACGAACCCCCTTATACAAGAAAATTGTGGTTATCATACAACCATGATTATACAAGAAGAAAGTTATGATCGTTTGCCTATTCTCCATTGAAATGTCGAGACTAAAGTGGCCAAGCTTCCTTCCCAAGGGTAGATTGAAGCGGTAAGTATTCACTCCACAAAACATTGGAGCTCAATTTGGTTTAACAAGATAACCAATAACCTCTAGAGATTTTAACAAACTGATCTTCTAACTTATGATTTTAAACGGGCTAACCATGGACGTAATGGTAAGTTCATCAATATTGAGAATCTCCATCCTTCAAATGAACAAGACTTTCCAATAGCCTTAAGGGAAGTTCATCAATATTAATGATCTTCAAACTAAATAAATATGAGGATATGATCACACATTCCCCAACCAAACCTTTTAATGAGTTTAGCTTTTAACTACATATTTTTATCCCTAAATTAATTATGTTCATCTAAGATGCATAAACAACATTCTTGGAGAACTTATACAATGCTACCATCCAGAATTACAAAGACATCTCATTCACAAAAGATCTTTCCTCACTGTAATACGGTGAACTGACTTTTTATCGATCGAAATGTCGCGGTTAAACATGAGTCGCCACCGACTTTTATTTTATCCAAACAAATTCGGAAAGGCAAAAAGAAACAGAAAAAAACCTTTTAAAGAAATCTAAGTTCGGGGGGTAATTTATGCAAAGGGAAGGTGTAAGGCACCCTTTGCATCCATGGTTTTCCATGGGCTCTTAATTGCTTTGCTTGCTCGTTTGTCTTTAGAAAAAGTAGATGAAAGAAAAAAAGTGGACTTTAGCTCGTAAATGAGCGTAGCCAGTTTTTGAAGAATTGTGAGAAAGAATATGAAAATTGAGCATTGCAAGGCAATTAGGGGCAATTACCTTAAACTCAAATGATAGGTCTCTTTTTAGCCTTTCAGAATGAAAGGGTCAATCCTTGCCATAAGAGGGCAGGAAGCCTTTCGTTTGGAGGTTGAAGGGTCGTCGAGTTATCGTTCGCCCAAAGACTGACCCGTGCCATAGAGAGGCAGGTAGTCTAAGAGGAAGGATCAGAATAGCCTTTCGTAGGCAACCAGAAGATACCTCAGCCTTTTCCGTAGGCAACTTTCGAGGGTCGAGGTCATGTTAGTGTATCGAAGGCAGCATCATTAGGGACCATGACCTTTAATCGAGGCAACCTGGCTGAGGTATCCTCATATTCGAGGGACTGGCTATTCTGCAAAAAAACACAAGGCAACAAGGCAACAGGCAACAGGCAACAAGGCAACAGAGAGGGTTACCCAAAAGCGTGCGTGTGTGCATCAATCACGTGATTATATTCAATTATATTATCTTGTAAATTAGTGAGGCTAATTCAATTTAATGGTGGTCACTCCCTATTTTACTAACCACGCAGATAATATAAGGCAAGAAACAGTAATATGGGGGAGGGGACAATGAAACCAGCGGATCCCTTAATAGGGTTTGACATAAGTAATAATAAAAGCCATAAAATAAAATAAAGTTTAGGGTTACCAACGACGTAGCTTTGGCATTCGACAAACCCTGAAAAGGAAAATATGGCAAACAAAAGAGGGTGAGTGTATGGCTAATTTGAGGGCGAACAAGATTAACCCTAAAATAAAGAATAGATAAATTTAAAATAATAACATAGGCAAAGGTACTTAGCTCTGATTTGATCTGATATGGTCGATAGGGCGCCTTTAAGGTTAACCCTGAAAAGAAACAAGGCAGAAAAAGATGAAGACGAAACAAGCCCTTATATAAAAAAATAATCCAAATAGAAAGTTAAATTAAATTAAGTAGAATACTTAACTTTGGGTTTTTGAATCAGGCGCGTAGTCAGGAGAAACCCTGTTTGTAACCCTGAAAAAGGCATGGCAAAAGAATTCTCAGTGTATTGGAATGTTCGTCGTAAACCCTGATTAGGGTATGATTTTAAATAATAAAATGTAAATGATTTAATTAATTACTAGTCTCACGACTTAATTAATTAAATCAGGATGCAAAAATAATTTTATGGATTTTTTGTAATTAAAATAACATAAACATGAATTTTTAATGTAATTAAATAATTAAATGTTTATAAAAATAATTTAAATAAAATAACTTTTAAAATAAAATAATAATTAAAAAAATGATTTTTTTTTTTAAAAAAAAAAAGCTAAATAAAATTTTATTAGTAAATACAAATAAAATAAACAAAACAAATATATATATATAAATAAATAAATAAGATAATAGGGTCACGTAATTAGAAATAAAAAAAATTATGAAAAACATAACTTGTGATCCGGTGTGGTGCGCATGTATGGAACATGGTAGACTAGCAAATCTGGACGCGTTAGATGGAGGAAGATGATGATCAGGTGGCTGGAAACGTGACGGTGCATCCTGTGCGCGTGGACCGAGAAGTATCGAATCCATCTGATTCAAATTCCAAACACGCGCGTGAACGGGCCACTAGGGAAGCGCCACGTTATCGTCTTCTTCGCTAGTCCGTCGTGTTAGCCCTGTTGGACTTTTACCTACGGACGCCCTCCATAGCTAGAACCTGCAAGCTACGAATACAACCAAACGCAACAAGAAATGTTTCGCGACCCCATGGACGTGATCGTCCAGGTCTCACGATTCTAGTGGTACCAATTATTAGTTCCAATTTTACTTAAAACAAAAACCCCTATTTCAAGGTCCAAAACCCTAACAATGGCGGAATATTCATAACGGCATGGAAACACAATTAAAGTTCCAGAATCAATCAGTATATCATAACAAACATATGTATGCAATTAGATTTTGATATGGATGCATGAATCATTAAGATCGAAGGATTTTCAGAAAGTGCAAACCGTGATTGATAGGAGGTAATTCTGAACGTTGTCGCCTTGGAGAATGAATGGAGAACCTTCAATGATGTCCCAGGAACGTGCTTGAATCAATAGCAAACCTCAAATTGGCCTTAAACTCAAAATTGAATCTTG
Source organism: Vicia villosa (assembly GCF_029867415.1). Taxonomy (NCBI): domain Eukaryota; kingdom Viridiplantae; phylum Streptophyta; class Magnoliopsida; order Fabales; family Fabaceae; genus Vicia; species Vicia villosa. The sequence continues at coordinate 1,032,821 of NW_026705154.1, read as the reverse complement.
AATTTGTTGACACTTTTTGAACTCGGGTTTGAGGTTCTTTGGCTGCAGAAATTCGTAACCCTTGCATTTGTGAGCATTTGCTACTTATAATGGATGATTTAGGGTTGACAATTGTGAATAGAATCTCAATGAATCTTTAATTGATGATTTAGGAAAATATGATTGAAAATCTTCATAAAAGCTTCTAAATTTGGCCAATATTGATTCAATCTCTTTCAATTCTGATTTGCACGAAATTATATTGATATTTGGAGTAAATGTGGATTGGTATTTGATTCAAAACAAATCTCCTTCCAAATCTTTTGATTTTCTTAATTTTATTGATTTTTAAATGAATAAAAAATTCTATAAAATTAAATGTAATCAAACAATTTCGTGGGAAATTATTTATGGGCTCTCAATATCATAAGGAACAAGCTTGGATCTCAAAAAGTAAGGCCATTAGCAAGAAAATTCCAATTCCTTCACTTTTTTCCCTCTCAAAATAGCTCAACTTTGACAAGGCCTATCTCCCTCATTTTTTGAGGTATGGAAGTGTTCTAAGACTTTTTAGAAACCTTAGAGAGTCCTCTAACCAGAGCTTTTGGTCTCATATCAAAATTAGTTTCCATGCTCCTTGTGTGTCTTTTTGAAAAAAGTGTCTTTTTGTTGACTTTTGAAAATGACCTATAATGTTTTAGTCCATATCTCTCAAATGGAGCATTTTTAGACTTGCATGTGAGAGACAAAATTGTAGAGAATCAAATTTCCTTCAAATTGAGCTTTGGATGGAAATTTTTTGATGTTCCATGTGAGAGTTATGGCTGGTCAAAGTTCAGTTGACTTTTCCTGTACAAAACCCTAATTTAGAAACTTTTTGATTTGTTGGTTTTTGGTCTTTCCTTGATGAACCATGATCAAATCTTGATCAAATGGTGAATGATACTTCAATAGGAGGATCTTGACAAAAAATCAGGAGTTTTGACTTTGTTTTGACCATAGTTGACTTTTTAGGTCAACTAGTCGACTATTGATTTTCTGAACTTTTGAGTGACCAATTCCTTGATTTGAGACTTGATACTTGTCATGGAGATAATTTGGGATATATTTAGCCATATGAGATGTCTTGAAGCCATTGATTCATTGATTTCCTTTTGAATTAATCAAACCCTAGTTCAGTGCCCTTGTATGGGAGAATGTTTCTTGGAGCTTTGTACCTTGATTTGAATTTGTGCAAGAGAAGAAGTATGGGCAAATTTTGGGGTATGACAGCTGCCCCTGTTCAATTATCTTAGACCTGAAGATGTAGAGTGGTTTGTATGCCAGTTGATATCTGAAGGTGGAAGGTGATTGAACACTAGAATACCAAGAAATTTGCCCTAGCTGAAGGAGGGACTTTTGTCGGAGATGGGCTTTAAGGATGCCACCCGGTAGTTGTTGGAGTAATGCTTGTTGCGAGGTTTCCGTTTTTAGTCTTTGAATGTTGATCTTTTGAGGAACCGTCGAAGGTATCGACTTAAATTTGAATTAGGTTAGTAAGGAACCGTCAAAGGTATCGACTTAAGTTTAATGTATATCATTAAGGAACCGTCAAAGGTATCGACTTAGATATAGCGGGGGTGATTAAGGAACCGTCAAAGGTATCGACTTAAATCTGAGAATAAATTGTATAAGGAACCGTCAAAGGTATCGACTTAAATCTTAAATAGGTTGTTAAGGAACCGTCCAAGGTGTCGACTTAACTCTGAAGTGGGTTATTAAGGAACCGTCCAAGGTATCGACTTAAACTCCAAAGATAGATCATTAAGGAACCGTCGAAGGTATCGACTTAGATCTAAAGGTAAATTGTTAAGGAACCGTCCAAGGTGTCGACTTAACTCTGAAATGGATTATTAAGGAACCGTCCAAGGTATCTACTTAAACTCCAAAGATAGATCATTAAGGAACCGTCAAAGGTATCGACTTAGATCTAAAGGTAAATTGTTAAGGAACCGTCCAAGGTGTCGACTTAACTCTGAAATGGATTATTAAGGAACCGTCCAAGGTATCGACTTAAATCTGAAGGTAGATGACGTTTATTTGACTGCAGCAGTAACCTGAAAAAGGTAAAGTTAGTTTTTTATGCTATGTCATGATGCATGTAATGCGTTTATGTGACGGGATTCTCAAAATAAATGAGAATCTCGCATGTTATGTATGCACATGTCGCGATGCTTTGTGTATGAATGTGTATATAATTGTATGAATATGTTTATGATTTATGACGTATGACTATGCCATTTGACACATCTTGATCGAGAAGGTGGGTCTTCATGTCATTGTATTTTTGATGTTTGATCCTATTTTGAAGATGCTCAGCTGGGGATTTATGGTTTCTGCTTGGGGATGATCAGTAACTTGATGTACCCTGACTGAGGATGAGAGATATTAGTAAACCATGTTGGAGAAGAGCAACATGTTGGATGACCGGTAGTGTTGAAGATGTAAGCTCTGTTGGGGAGCCATGTCTTTGTCGGGACGAGTATGTTTGAAGATATCTTCTTAATGATCACTCTGTGGGGATATGATCTTATGACCGTGGCTCTGTGGGGAGATGTGGGTGTCTTGAAAGTTGCCCCCAGTATCATAGTAACTTACTACTTGATTCAAGACACGCCACTGAGTATTGATCAAGACGTTGAACTGGACTTGCATAGATTTGCCCCAGTTAGTAGGAACTTTGGAAAGATTCGCCTCGCGAGGACTTTATGAGATGTTTACTATGGGCGATATGCCCCCAGTAATCATAGGCTCATGACAATGTCTCACGTTGATTGGGGAGTAGCTTTAGATATACTTGGATGCATGCCCCTGATTGTTCGAGCATCCATGAGAGATTCTCGGAATCTTGACTTGATTGCCCCAGATTGATTGGACAAAACATGTCATGTCCCTTGTATACGTAAGAGACATGGCTTCTTGGAGTAATTTTGTTTGTCGGGATAACCTTCAGTCCTTAGCCATACCCTATGCAAGTTTATTCTGATGCTAACATTTTGAAATTATGTAGCAGAATATGTTTAATAATGAATTCATGAGATGCAATGCATACGTCTGTCTTGAGTTTTTGAAAAACATTAAAACTGGAGATGTAAAATCATGATATTTGTAAAAACGCAACGTTTTGTAAAAAACGCGATGTTTGTAAAAGTGAAGTATCAACTCAGCATTCGTGGTAAACCTTAAGGAGTCAGGATACCTTTTTGGTAACGGTATGCTTTCGAACTAACCATGCTTCAGTTAGGACTTTCAAGGGTTGTAACGTGGCTCGGTTCACGGTTTAAGAAACAAAGGATAAAGGCTCAAAGTTTATTTATACCCACCCCTCTTCGTGATGATCTTCAGTCCTAAACTCGGTTAATTCAACTTATGCACTCGGGTTCCAAGAGATTTCTGGATTTGCGTCTTTGATAATGTTGATGGTTCGCAAACAAAGAGATTTTTTGAGATGGCAGTCACTTCTTTCTTTTTGTAGTCACAACTTTGTGTTGTTCAAGAATTTATTGACTTCTTTTTTTTCATCTTTTTGATATCCCTGACTTTTGCCTGAACTGTCTATTTTGAACTTACAGTCAGCGGGATGCCTTGATTTTTGCCTAAGTCTTCTTTTTGATTTTTGACTTAGCAGGCTTTTCTTTGTATATATGTTTTTTCATTTTTTTTTTGAAAGATATTGACTGCCTTGCTTAATGATTGGTGAACCATCATTGGCTTTTGATTGACATCTCCAACACTTCTTTGACGTGTGCGGATGAACGCTTGTGATTGAAACCTTTATTGAAAGGTATACTGAATGATTCTCTTAAAATAGAATGCACAGCCAAATTAACTGAGTACTACCCTGCCCCTGGTTATGATCGAGGTTTTTAATTAGTACAAGAAAGAAACTTCTACTCCTTAGGCTCAAAGGGGTTGACGAGGGATTAACATCCTTATATCTCCACAGTTTAGGAATTGAAACAATGCCTGTACATCGTCAGCATAGTCTGTTCGAAAGCATACTGTATGAGGTTGCGGTATCGTTTTCGTCATCCTCCCTCAAAAAGGTATACAGCTTTTAGCAGGAGTTGAGTATCACAAAAACATATGCAGAATAAAGACATAATTTAAAATGAGCGATAACGAAATAATTTATTCAAGACAAACATATGCAATGCACTGATGATGATTATTAAAACAGATAGTGTCTATAATAATTTGAATGTTTAAACAAACAAAATAGAAATTGCAAATGAAAGTAAATCTAATGATATAAAGTTCATCCACTTTGACATTAATCAGTCTTGTCATGATTGTGCATGGGAGCAGTGATCACTACAGGAGTCTTGGGATGAGGGAATTCAATTTCACCAGCATCGATCATATCTTGAATCTTGTTCCTCAATGTCCAGCAATTGTCGGTGTCATGTCCAGGACTATTAGAGTGATATGCACACCTTGCATTAGGATTATAACGAGAAGAAGAAGTACTAGGATTCTTAGGGGGATCCTTTAAAGTAATCAACTTTGACTTCAACAGGTGTTGTAATGCTTGAGCCAGTGACATATTGATCTTTGTGAACTGACGCCTAGGTGCATCTGACTTGTGTCCTTGTTGTGGAACTGGTGTAGAGATCAGAATTGTCCCTACAGATTGGTTGGGTTTATTGTGACCTTTCCGATTGTTCCCAGCATTAGCCATATGAGGTTCCTCAGGTGAGTTGAAATCAATGATCTTATCATCAATGAAGTCTTGGATTTTATTCTTCAATAGCCAGCAATCGTTAGTGTCATGTCCGATGCTGTCGGAGTGGTAAGCACATCTTGCATTAGGATTATACTGATGAGACAAAATGTTAGGATTCCGAGGAGGATCCCTCAAAGTCATTAGCCCTTTCCTCAGCATCTGTTGCAACGCTTCAGCCAAAGTCATGTTGATCTTTGTGAATTGTCTTTTAGGCGCGTTATGCTTACGTTGTGGTTGTGATGCTGATGTGGAGGTCAGAGCTTCCCCAACTTGTTGGTTACACATAGTATTAGCCATGTAAGGCCCCCCAATTGAATTGAAGTCAATGATCTTGTTGTCAATTAAGTCTTGGATCTTATGCTTCAATGGTCCACAATCCTCTGTGTCATGGCCAGGACTATTTGAATGATAAGCACATCTCGCATGGTACTTATACCCAAGAGCAGGATTTGTAGGGATTGAATATGAAGGTAATAAGGTTATCAAGTTCTGGTTGAGCAGTTGTTGCAGAACTTGAGACATCGGCATGTGCAACGGAGTGAATGATCGCTTAGGTTTGGATTTCCATTTATCTTGCACACCTTGCTCCCTTTGTCGGTCCTTCTCCTTCTCGGACAGAAGTGCCTTTAATTCTTGCCCCTTGGCCAAGTGAAAGATTATTTTCTGGAACTGGTTATTCTGAGCCTGAAGATTTTTGACAGATTGTTCGAGATCCATCTTTCTTACTGAAATAAACAGCAATGAAGATGAGGCATTTGTTTTTATGAAACCTGTGATGCGATGTTTATGAATGATATGATTATGCATATGCAATGTTTCGAGGACCTTGGAATTCAAATTTGTTTAAAACAAAACAAAAGAAACTTTATTAATAATACTTAAGGGAAAGAATTTGCAATTTGTTTTATTCGTATCTTTTACAATAATGAAAATATAAAACTAGGAATAAAATAATAAAAACAAAAGTCTTCAAGTCTCCCATGGACGCTTCCTTTTTGAACCGATGAAGTTGTTGATGCCTTGCTCCGCTTGAAGTAGCCTTGTGAGCTCTAATACTTTCTTTTCTTTAGCACGAAACTGAGCTTCAAAAGTGTCTCTCTCTTCTTTTAATTGAATCCAGGATCTTTTTAATTCTTCGATGTCAGTTGGCATGTCAGGATGAGTAATAACTTGAGGAATTTTTTCCTCGCAATCAGGCTCCACTATCACAGGTAGGACATATGGATAAGGCATGATGAGACGTTGAGCACGTGTGCGCACCCATCTAAGGTAAGGCCCCAAAGGAATGGAGTTTCTTTGCCCCAAGCTCTTGCTATCAATTCTGTTCACCATATCCCATGCTCGTATAAACTTTCGGCGGTGATTTTGAGTATCGTCTTCATAATCAAACACAACCCTTTGTAGAAGCATCTGATGAGGACCATCTCTTCGAGCGTAACCAAATTGACGTAAGGCCAAACAAGGATTATAAGTAATACCCCCTCGTATGCCAAGTAAAGGCACATTAGGATATTGTCCACAGCGGTCGATGATAGTAACACTCTCCTTGGACAAGGAAAGCCAACGGATATCAGAATGAGAAAGTGACATTATTCTCTTGTGCCATTTCAGTCTTTGGTCGTTCCTCATTACTGAGCGAGGAAAGTGCGAAATAAACCACTTAGATAGCAAAGGTATGCAACACATAAGAGTCCCTCGTTTCTTCATAGTACGAGTGTGAAGAGAGTGTAGGATATCTCCAAGCAAGGTAGGAACTGGATTGCGCGTCAGAAATATCTTTATGGCGTGCACATCAATGAATTGATCTGGATTAGGGAATAATACCAAACCATAAATGAGCAAAGCCAAGACGTCTTCAAAGGCTTGATAACTCATGGACTTCAAAAACATGCGAGCTTTTCCGAATAAGAACTTAGCGAGGAATCCCTTGACTCCACTTCTGGTTTCCCAATGACCATCAATATTAGACTTCTTAAGATGTAAAGCGGGAGCGATAACTTCTAATTTTGGAATTTCTTCCAAACCAGTGAACGGAATCTGATCTCGGATAGGGAGTCCAAGTATGTCAGCAAACTCCTCCATAGTAGGTACCAACTGATAATCCGGGAAAGTAAAACAATGATGCTCGGGATCGAAGAATTGAAATAGTACACTCATCATTTCTTCGTCGAAACCTGAAGTAACTAAACTGGGCAAGAGACCATGTCTATCAGAGAATCGGGAACCTCCAGGAATCTCTAATACCAACTCTTTCAGTTCGGAAGGTATCTTCACAAAGTTAACTCGAATGGTGTTTCTAGTCTCCATGACCTACAAAACAAAACAAAGATGAATTCTTTGGTCCTCGAATGGTTAGTCATGATGTTATGATGCTTATGATGTTTATGATGTCATGATGTCAAGTAGATAACAAACACAAACAAGTCACACAATTTTGCCTTAAGGTTAGGCTTGCATGTAGTCCAGAGGTGCGTACCCTCCCCCTGAAGTTTTAGTCGGTTCAAACATGTCCTATATAGAGATCGGGTTCTAGGGAGCTCATATCATTGACCTTTCTCGAAGGCGCTTATCTCAGTTCGGCAATCGAATCGCCAACCGAAAAGGTCCTGAAAGTCCAGTCCATATGAGTGTCGCTTCGAGTATCAACCAACTTCAGTCGGAACCAAAGCCAGCCATCTCGCTACTTTCTAAAAGGCCAAAGTCAAGTTCAACTAAGGTTCTAAGGGCGAATTAGTGCTTAATGACACCACGCGGCAGCCAAGCATTTCCTCAGGTCGGATCCCAAGGAACACCAGGACAAACCAATGTGTCACACTAACGATGGCCATCAGATCAACCACATCAGTATACGCTGTGCAGTCTCATTGATCTCATGCCATTTACCTAAGGTACTCAGATCCGGGTTAGGATCTTTCACACAGCAAAATACCCAAAACAGCCTTGAAAATTAAAACAAGCAAAACAAACAATATAAAACATTTAAAGTGAATCCTAAACTTTTAAGGTAACCCCTCTTTTATCGAATTTTTCATCCCCAGCAGAGTCGCCAGTTCTGTAATACGGTGAACTGACTTTTTATCGATCGAAATGTCGCGGTTAAACATGAGTCGCCACCGACTTTTATTTTATCCAAACAAATTCGGAAAGGCAAAAAGAAACAGAAAAAAACCTTTTAAAGAAATCTAAGTTCGGGGGGTAATTTATGCAAAGGGAAGGTGTAAGGCACCCTTTGCATCCATGGTTTTCCATGGGCTCTTAATTGCTTTGCTTGCTCGTTTGTCTTTAGAAAAAGTAGATGAAAGAAAAAAAGTGGACTTTAGCTCGTAAATGAGCGTAGCCAGTTTTTGAAGAATTGTGAGAAAGAATATGAAAATTGAGCATTGCAAGGCAATTAGGGGCAATTACCTTAAACTCAGATGATAGGTCTCTTTTTAGCCTTTCAGAATGAAAGGGTCAATCCTTGCCATAAGAGGGCAGGAGGCCTTTCATTTGGAGGTTGAAGGGTCGTCGAGTTATCGTTCGCCCAAAGACTGACCCATGCCATAGAGAGGCAGGTAGTCTAAGAGGAAGGATCAGAATAGCCTTTCGTAGGCAACCAGAAGATACCTCAGCCTTTTCCGTAGGCAACTTTCGAGGGTCGAGGTCATGTTAGTGTATCGAAGGCAGCATCATTAGGGACCATGACCTTTAATCGAGGCAACCTGGCTGAGGTATCCTCATATTCGAGGGACTGGCTATTCTGCAAAAAAAACACAAGGCAACAAGGCAACAGGCAACAGGCAACAAGGCAACAGAGAGGGTTACCCAAAAGCGTGCGTGTGTGCATCAATCACGTGATTATATTCAATTATATTATCTTGTAAATTAGTGAGGCTAATTCAATTTAATGGTTGTCACTCCCTATTTTACTAACCACGCAGATAATATAAGGCAAGAAACAGTAATATGGGGGAGGGGACAATGAAACCAGCGGATCCCTTAATAGGGTTTGACATAAGTAATAATAAAAGCCATAAAATAAAATAAAGTTTAGGGTTACCAACGACGTAGCTTTGGCATTCGACAAACCCTGAAAAGGAAAAGATGGCAAACAAAAGAGGGTGAGTGTATGGCTAATTCGAGGGCGAACAAGATTAACCCTAAAATAAAGAATAGATAAATTTAAAATAATAACATAGGCAAAGGTACTTAGCTCTGATTTGATCTGATATGGTCGATAGGGCGCCTTTAAGGTTAACCCTGAAAAGAAACAAGGCAGAAAAAGATGAAGGCGGAACAAGCCCTTATATAAAAAATTAAACCAAATAGAAAGTTAAATTAAATTAAGTAGAATACTTAACTTTGGGTTTTTGAATCAGGCGCGTAGTCGGGAGAAACCCTGTTGGTAACCCTGAAAAAGGCATGGCAAAAGAATTCTCAGTGTATTGGAATGTTCGTCGTAAACCCTGATTAGGGTATGATTTTAAATAATAAAATGTAAATGATTTAATTAATTACTAGTCTCACGACTTAATTAATTAAATCAGGATGCAAAAATAATTTTATGGATTTTTTGTAATTAAAATAACATAAACATGAATTTTTAATGTAATTAAATAATTAAATGTTTATAAAAATAATTTAAATAAAATAACTTTTAAAATAAAATAATAATTAAAAAATGATTTTTTTTTTAAAAAAAAAGCTAAATAAAATTTTATTAGTAAATACAAATAAAATAAACAAAACAAATATATATATAAATAAATAAATAAGATAATAGGGTCACGTAATTAGAAATAAAAAAAATTATGAAAAACATAACTTGTGATCCGGTGTGGTGCGCATGTATGGAACATGGTGGACTAGCAAATCTGGACGCGTTAGATGGAGGATGATGATGATCAGGTGGCTGGAAACGTGAAGGTGCATCCTGTGCGCGTGGACCGAGAAGTATCGAATCCATCTGATTCAAATTCCAAACGCGCGCGTGAACGGGTGTCGCTACCGCGAAAATTAACAGAGTCGCCACTAACATATTTATCCTGAAAAGGAAGGGAATGTCAGCAAACCACAAAACAAAACAACGGTCTCACGACCAGAGAAAAAGGGTAAGGGAGTCGGTTACGCGAGGGGAAGGTATTAGCACCCCTCGCGCCCATCGTACCCGATGGTATCCACGCTTGTGTCTAAAACTATGGGTGTGTAACAAATCTACGCTAATCTGGACTAAAATGAATGCAGAATGTAGGGAAAAGAAAGTGTTATGCTCGCACGGGCCCTACCCCGCTGCCTACGTATCTGTTTTGCAGAATCAGAGCTACCGTAGCTCGGCTAACTAATTTCTGTTTGTTTTGTGTTTTTTAGGTGAACGAGTTACATTCACACTCCGCTGCTCGACCTTTGGAGGCTTATGCTTGGGAATGGAGCGGAAATAACAAGCTCTTAAGAAAAGAAAATCAAAGAGTGTGGTTTGTGTTTTAAAAGAATGCATGAGGAAAACCTAAGCTAAGGGGGGAAAGCTTGCTACCTAATGTTATCATACAAAGGGTACAAGTCTAAGCTAAGCTAGCAACCTACGGGAGGAAAAGGCAAAAGCACACAATAATATCACACAAACGAGCATCCGCTCGTAAAGCAAACAAACCAACGGTAATGACCGAGTGGTAGAAAAGCGGTCCCGCCATAGCCAAGGGGAGCAGCTCAACCCAAGTCAACCAAGCATTAGACCTCGTGAAAATGATCGGGCCATAGACAAGAGGGCGGACCCCTCTCAGCAACCAAGCCGTCACGGATCGTAAAGGAAAACGGTGCGTGCGTACACCGAGCATCAACGTCGAGCGACGCGAGCTATAGGAAAGGCGGGGGTCCGGCTACATGAACCCTTTTCCTGACATACTCGATAACAAGATCTTGTGCAGGTTCAGAAGCGAGCAACGCGTAGCGTGCGCTTACTGAACAGACTCGATGAGACTAGGCGGGGGTTGATTGCTAACCCTTTCCGCGTGCCTTCCATGAGGACTTAACGGAGTGCCATATAGGACTTATTACACCGTGACTCCCTGCCGCAAAGCACAAATTGTAAACACACCAACAAAAACAGAGCCTCTTTCGAGGGCTTGGCCAGATGCATGTCTAGGTCCTACTTCTCATGTTAAAGGATGATGCGAGAAAGCGGTAAAAGGGACCAGGAGACAATACCGAACGGATGGCAAATCCGCAATGAGCTAGCAAGCGTAAGCAGAGAAGAAGCTTCACGTAATCTAACATCCATCAAAGCCAGGAGTCCAGCATAAGCATCAAAGCGATGCGGTGTGAAAATAAATCACAACCGCTATGTGGTGCGTATCAAACACAACCACACAAGCAACCTGCAAGAGAAACGCAAGCCAGACGATACAGGAATATACATCTCAATGAATGAGAGATCAGGTGAATCGCATCGGTAATAAGTCCGTGTCCCACAAATAAAGTGGAACACAACACAAGTCAAGTCGCACCGGAAGCGAATTCGTGTCTCACAAATAAAGTGGAACACGAAGCAATCGAAGGCCCTCTCGAAGTACCTCGCACATCTCAACAACCAAATCAGTAATAACAAGGAAGCATGCACCGACCATAGAAAATAAGAGAAATTAAATTCTAAGTAAATCCTAAACAAAAGTCTAACAAGATTAAATTGTTTTTTATGACATTTTTATCAAAGAATAAAAGAACAAAACTATGTACAAGATATCAAAATCTAACAAGGAAATAGTACATGTTTTTTATGTCATTTTTATCATGTAAGAAATATAACAAAAACAATTGATTTAATGTTCTCTTATCAGGTCAAAATATAACAAAAATAAAATGGAAAACAAACTAATAAAAGAACACTAGTTTAACATGAAATACTATGGGCTCAGGAGGGTTTATGAGTGAAATCAGGTGGTGCTATCTGGTGCAAGGCGCAGGGGCCCAAAGAACTTGGCCCAAAGCAGCTTGTTTTTGTTACAGTTTTGAATTCATGCCAAAAATTGGCACTATGGGCTTAAGGGTGGTGTAAGGAGCATTTTCGGTCAAGGCCCACGGCTTATTCAGTTTTGTTTGATCCAATTCAGGTTTTTTATATCATTTCAAGTTAATGATTCAATTAACAGTCAGATTTATCAATTAATTCACTAATCACAATTACTCACAACTAAAATTGAAAATTAAAACAAAGAGGATTAGGGTTACGTAGTTATGGCCATTGAACTTGTTTGCAACTCAGACTCTCATCGTAGAGGCAGCGGCGGCCGGAATTCTACCTCTCTTCTCCGATCAACAAAACAATACCACCGTACGCGGCCTCTCCTTCTGCCTCACTCTCGTCGCACATCTCTTGCATCACCGTCTCAGTCTTTCGATCTCTTCTTCTTTGTCATGCTTCATGCTATTGCGTCGGAGGTATGTTGCAATCGGTGATGATCATGTTATGACGATGAACGCGAAGGTAGTGATTATGCTCTGAGGAAGATGATTGTGCCACGGAGAAGATTGAAGAGATTTGGGATAAGGTTGAAGAACGATCCGGTGATGGAGATGTTGCGATGAGGATGAGGACGTTGCTTTGTGTTGTTGATGTGATTCTTGTGATGCAACGATTGGGATACTCTGAGAAGTAAACTCAGAAAGATCGAAGAATTCTGATGAAGAATCGCGGCGAGGAATTGATGAAGACGATGATGACGGAAGAAGATTCGCTCAGGTATGCTTTGGTTTTATTGCTTTCGTTCTTCGATTCTTCTTTAGAGTTCCTTCGCTTTCTCGATTTATTCTGAAATTCTGGTGCGTTTGTTGTTCTTGGTATAATGTTGCTGCGTGATTTGCAATGATGATGAAGATGATGATTGTTGAGTTTGTTGTTCTGCAGCGTTATCGTTGTGTCGCAGATGAAGAACGAAGATGGAGGTTGATGTAGTGCTTCAATGGAAGAAAACCGTGAGGATGCAGAGATTGAAGAGAGGTTCTGAGATGATGATGAAGTGTCCTGAAGTTCTGATTATGGTGATTGAATTGAAGTGTGGTGAAGTTGAATGGAAATTGAAAGATTGAAGATTATGGAGTCAAGAACGATGAACGTCGGTGAAGCTTTTTTCAGATTGATGATGAAGTGAAGAGGAATTTTGAAGGAGTTTGTTACCAATGAAGATTCAAGATCCAGAAAGTTTGTTACATCTCTTTGGTATTCTGTTATGAAATTTCTGTTCTGAACTTCTTTTATTTGCTGAGCCGTGTCCTTCTGTTATAATGTCAATTCGGTTTTTTCATGGAGCTGGTTTTTGATGTGTAATGGAAATATGTAGAATATTTGTACTGGTGAAATGGAACTTGGAAATTGTAATGGAATGGTTTTAATGTTGGAACGAACTTTGAAGAAGGTAATGAAGAAATTAGATTTTGAACACGATTTTTTATATAATTTTTGTAATGAAGTGGGCTTTATAATTTGAATGATTTTGTAGTGAATGATAAATGGATATTGTATGGATACTTGTAAACTTGTAGTAAAAATAATACTTGTTTTGAACTTCTAAATTTTCTTGACAAACATGAACATTTGTATGGTCTCGAATAATTTGCACTCGTGGCATCAAGTACTCACCAATAAATTCTAATCTTTTATTTAATGAAAACTTGTCTTCAATTCTCAAACCGTAAGTGACTTGATCTTCAATCAATCGACCAATTTAAAAGAACATTGATGTCTCAATTGTAATGAATCTTCCGGTCATATATCATGCTTTGACAAAATGTCTTCCTCAATAGATGACTTTAACATAACCATGATGCTTTGAGGACCTCTTTAATAGAGATAAAGATTGAGACATAGAAACACCTCTTAACATGAAATCTAGTCATTCTATGTAGACAAACTTGTAACTTGAGGAAGAAGTCCATGAACCAATCCTATTTCACATTTCAATGCACACAGAAGAATCGATTGAAACAAACTTGAACAAAGATGAGAAACCCTTTTATTATTTTCTTCAATTTTTGAACGACGAAATAAACGTCTTTAATAACTTATAGCACAGTGAAGAGGGCAAATTTTGGGGTGCAACAGCTGCCCCTATTCAAACTTCTTAAACCTGACGAGTGAGAAACGAAGGTTTCGAACCGTTGAGGTGGAAGGAGATTGAATACCAGAATGAACTCGAAAATTTGCACTCTTGATCAATAGAAGATTCCATCTTGCAATAAGAAGGAATGTACCACCCCGCAAGCAGGGAGAAAAAACTTCAATTGATCTGGACAAATAAATATGCTCCAACTTGTGATAAGAAGGAACGGGCACCCACAGGCAGGGGAAACACTTCAAATGATCTGGGCATCAAGAGAAGGAACATCTCGACTGATCTGAATATCAGACGTAGCAGATGTCTCCGAACATGCATCGGGATAGATGTCTTAGGTCGATCTGGGAATCGAAGGAGATACATCGGTTGATCTGAATATCAACGGGTAATAAGTATCTCTGATCTGGGAATCATGATCTGGGAATCTGGGCAGACATCTCTTCTGATGCAATTAAATCATCAGGTAGATATTCCTACTAATCTGGGAATTAGCGGCTAGCTCCTTCGTAAGACCACGGGGATCCGGAGGCGGTTCCTTCAACTGAACTGGTAATCAGGATAGGAACAATATCTCTTCCGAACTGTGTACGCCGGGGAAAGAATGCCTTTAAACTGATCTGGACATGATGCCAGAAAATAAGTAGGACAATCTTCATCTGAATGAAAAAGTCAATCAGGAAAACATCTCCATCTGATCTGATGATATCAGTGGCTTGCTCCTTCGTAAGACCACGGGGATCCGGAGGCGGTTCCTTCAACTAATCTGAATCTGAATATTAGGATAGGAACAGATGTTTCTTCCGAACTGTGTACGCCGGGTAAAGAAAGCGTCTTCAACTGATGGTTAGGCATCATGACTGGGCAGACGAGTTTCTTCTTCTGAACGAACTAAATCGTCAGGGAGTAGATATTTCCAACTGATCTGATGTATCAGAGGGCTTGCTCCTTCGGAAGATCTTGGGAGATCCGGAGGCGGTTCCTTCAACTGAGCTGGATATCAGGATAGGAACAAATATCTTCCACCGATCTGGGGGCATCGGGAATAGGAATGTCTTTGAACTGATCTGAGCTATGCCAGAAAATAAGTAGAACAATCCTCTTCTGATTCAAAACATCAGGATAAGCGCCTGTAATGACTAGGCGAATATTGCTCTCTAAGGAGCATTTGAATCTGGATAACTTTCCTGTAGAAAGAAACAGATATGATATGATTTATGCATGATGCATGTATGAATGTGTACGGAATAACGTTTCCGAGAAGGAAGACGCTATATGCTTTTTAGAATGCAATGCAAATGATGCATGATTCGAACGTTGCTTGGGGAGACAACGGAGGAGCACTGAATTGCTGAAGAAATCCTGGAGAGATTATAGAACTCTGCGGGGAGGACAAGATAAGTGACTAGAAGTCACAAACTACGAGCTGACAGAGATGAATCAGAAATCTGCTGGAGACGATCAAATTTGGATGCGAGCTCTGGCTGGGGAATAAATCCTGCTTGGGGATATGGACATCCCAATTAACTGCTTAGGGAATACCCTTGAAACTTCATAGGAGAAGCAAATTCTCGACACTCTAGGAATGTGGAGATAAAGGCAAGTCATGGAGACAACTCTGATGGAGAGTAACCAACTTGCTTGCGTGGAACGCATTCCGCTGGAGAAATCCTTGACGGAAACAGATTATGCTGAGGATACATGTGAACCTCTGCTGAGGAAAGATTCAGTGGGGAAGATGAATACTTCTGCATAACGATCCACTGAGGAGATGAGAGATCCGCTGGGGATAAGGAACTTAGCATAAGAACCTTTGTTAAGACCATTCCACTAGGGAATAAGATGACTCTCCTGGGGAAAACAGGTCAATTTGTTGGGGAGAGAAACGCTCTACTGGGGAGAATGAGGCATTCGGGCAAGGAACCTCATTAAGAGCTTGCCGGAGAATCAGATACCATCCAATCATGACTCAACTGGGGAGAAGGCATTCCACCGGGGAATAAGACCTTTGAAGCACGGAGATTGCATTGAGATGTGCTTTGATGAGGATATGAGAATCTTGGAACAAAGAAAATCTCATCCAGATATACTCAGCTGGGGAATGAGAATCTCTCATTAGGATGCACTCGGTTGGGGAGTGAGAATCTCTCATAGCTATGTCTGCCAATATGCTGATGTGAAGCGCTTGCAAGGACGTACCCACAATGGGAAAATGCAAGAGCAAACAGATTGTCAGACATCTGAGCTTTGAAACTTTCCATACAGGCAATGGATTCAACGAGCTGATAGGCAAGCAATGATTAGAACACCAAACAAGTATCGTTCGGAGCATCAAACAGGCATTAGTTCTTCAAGGGAACGCCACCAGGATGTGGGCTTAATGGATCAAGCAAGCGTTGACTTCAAAGGGACCAAATAGGCATTGGCTATCATAGTGTTTCGGCATATTCATGTTGATTGTAAAGATGCCAACAAGTAACGGGCTTATAGACACATTGGAGTGTATATGACAACTATCCGCAATCGTTAGAAATTCACGACACAAGGGTCGGAATTTCACGACTCGAGGGTCAAAAATGAAATCAAACTCACGACACGAGGGTCGGAAACTCACGACTCGAGGGTCGGAAAGGAGATAAACTCACGACACGAGGGTCGGAAAGGAAAGGAATCACACTCACGACACGAGGGTCGGAAAGCAAGGGAATCACAACACAAGGGTTGGAAACTCACGACTCGAGGGTCGGAAAGCAAAGGAATCACAACACGAGGGTTGGAAACTCACGACTCGAGGGTCGGAAAGCAAAGGACTTCGATGTCCACCTGACATGAATCTGGTTAAGGGACACCAATAAGCAACAGTTGCAACCTCTGGAAGGGATTTGAAAATCACACTGAAATGCAAGGAGATGCCACTAAAGATTGGACTTTCAGCTTCTGGCTGTTGAGGATGACGACCCTGATGGTTCTCAAGTTCATAAGTTGTTTAGCTCACCTGAACTTTAAATTGAACACCTCCTGATGAGGATAAAATGCCAATGCATAGTGTCTTGCCCCAGCCTGTAGGGAATTTGGAGAGATTCATCTTATAAGGATCATCTTCTGATATCTGTTCATATCAAACTGACTTGCCCCAGTATCAAGAATTTTGGCACCATGCCCCCGCCTGACTTGTATTGTAAGTAGGTTTGACCGTGCTTGAGTGAATGCCCCTAATTATTCAGCATTTTGAGAGATTCTTCGAATCTTGACCTGATTGCCTCAGATTGATTGAAAACTTACTCGATAGAGTAATCAAACGCTTTTATGCCCCTGAGGGTGATTAGACTTTAAAATATTGCTGCCTCTTCTCAACGGAGTTTTGAAGACAACTTGTCCTTTGGGAGGAATAAACTTTTCATCTGAAGTTCATGATGGAAACTTTCTTGATGTTAAGCACTTGTTCATATGCAAAGAATGTTTATTATGAGAAATATAATTCTAATGCAAAGAGTATGTTTATCTCGAAGTTTAAAGAAACTTTTTGAAAGGATGTCATAACATCGATTTTTTATGAAAGAAAGAAAAGATGGTGTGATACCAACCCAAGCATTTAGCGGATCTCCTAGGAGTCAGTTTACCGTATTCTCGTGTACAATATGCTTTCGAATTAACCCTGCTTCAATTAGGACTTTTTTTAAGGGTTATAACGTGGCCAGGTTCACGGTTTAAGAAAAAAGGATTTTTAGGCTCAAATTATTTGGTGCCCACCCCCTTCATGATGTTCTCCAATCCTATGTTCAGTTAACTCGACACGAGCCTTCATCTTTAAAGAGGAGTTTGTGAATGATTGAGGAGTCAATGAGGTCTTCTGGACACGGCAATCACTTCACCTTTCTTGATCCCCTGATTTAACATCACACGACTTTGTCCTTGATTAACAATTTCATTATCATTTCCTCTTTTTTCCTTTTTTCTTTCTCTTTTTTTCCTTTTTTTTCTTTCTTTTTTTCTTCTTTCTTTCTTTTTTTTCTTTCTCTTTTTTTTTTTGACAAGTCGTGTGATCCCGCACTACCTTTGCTTTATTGGAAGTGATCGTGACTGCCTGAATTCTTGGTAGATGAAGAATTACCATTGTGGTATCGTCATCGTTCGTCCTCCTGATGTAAGGGATAATCTTGATGTCTCGACCTCTTGAGACGAGGGATAACTGTTGTGGATTTGACTTTCCTCAACCTTTTGAAAGATAGCCATTATTGTATCCTTAGATGTGTGCTCCTGATGAATTTTGAATGCTCGATCAGGTTAACTGAATACTACCCTGCCCCTGGGTTAAAAATAAGGGTTTTTTCGCATGGAAAAGAAAACTCCTACTTCGAAGGCTCAGAGGGGTTAACGAGGGTTTCACTTCCTTATATCTCCAGTGTTTGGGATTTGAAGCAATGCCTGTACATCATCAACAGGGTTTTACTCAAAAGCATACCATTTGAGGTTATTGGTATTATGTTCATCATTCTCCCTTCGGAGTTATCATGCTTTATGTAGCAAGAGTTAAGTATCACAAAAAGCATATAGAAACATATAGGAGCAAAAGGGAATGGATTTTTTTCAAGACAAACATATCCAATGCATTATGATTATAGTTCCAAAATAAACAAGTTTTACATACAAACAGTATTGAACAAAACAAGAAAGCTTAAACATGAACATGCATGATGAATTCAAAAATTGCCAATGTTGAGGAGATCCTCTCCGTATGGACTTATTGCTTCAAAAGATCCACTGAGTTGGAGGAGAACTTCAATTCTGGCCTTTAGGAGTGCATGTGATAGCCTCAGTGTCAATCAGGTCTTGTATCTTGTCTCTGAATGGCTTACAGCCCTCAATCAGATAATCAAGTGCCCCATAGTGGAAAACACACCCACCATCAGCATATGTTCCTGTAGAACACTTCAAATTACTTCCCAGAAGAAGATTTTGACAAAGCCATACATAATTTGTAAGTGCTTAGCTTTTAGGGATTTGAGCCATGCAAGTGGTGCACAAACTCAAGATACAAGGCGTCTTGCTTATCCCTCGGTCGGGAGCCCCACATATAGCGACTGAAGTTTGTGAATGCTTTAGGGATTTGAGCTGCCAATGATGCGAACTCAAGAACACGGAGTCTTGCTTATCCCTCAGTCGGGAGCCCTAAATATGGCTGCTGAAACAGAAATCACAATCATGAATGGAGGAAACTTGTATTACTATCAGCGAACAACAATAACCTCTGCCGCTTGGTCATCAAAGTCGTTACTTGGAACACACAACAACTGTCGTGAAGGAAACCTCTGGCAGTACCAATTGCAAGTGATTCTCATGAGTCATTTCCTCGAGGAAGAACAAACATTCTACTTGCAACAGATGAAATGGGATTTGCTGGTAGGAACCATTATGAATAAACTCAAACATCTTTACATCGAGCAAGTTCTGGACTTTTTGTACTTCAACATCTTATAAAGCTTGACATTATGATCAGGTGCCCCTAGAATGGAAAACACCGACTATTGTCATCGAAATCAGGAGGGATATCTGTGGTAAGAAACACCCAAAGCACAAATCTTAACCGATTGAAATTCCATCAAACAGGAAAGCAACTGAACACCAGGCATTGGGATCATGTCGGCTTGTTACTCATACTTTTTTTGTCTCCGTTGACAAGCAAAGGTTGCTGAAAAGAAAACTCCATGAGGAGATGACTCAGGATGTGAAGTAGATCCTTGAGAATGAGAGGTGTCTTTGCAGAACACTTTTGATAATTGCTTGACAGAAGATTCTGGCGAAGTCACACGAAAATTGTAAGTGCTTTAGGGATTCGAGCAATGCAAATGGTGCAATGCTCAAGATAGACAATGTCTTGCTTATCCCTCGTGCGGGAGCCCCAAGCAATTTCAAAGACTTGTAGGTCCTAACATCACGACCAGGTGCCCCAGAATAGAATTCACACCTAGTGTCATCAAGCATAGAATCTGTAGACATCCATACAGTGCGGAGCTTAACCAGTTGCAAATAAAGCAAGCATGGAAGCAAATGAGCATAAGACAAGTCTTCAAAAAGAACCTCAACTGAGCTTTCCTCTTGATCACCCCACAAAGTTGTTTCATGACTGATCTTTGAACACACAATAAGAACAAATCAAGTCTCCGAGTCTGGAGAGAGTACCAAGTCTGAATAAGAAATCCTCGACCCTTAACACCTGTTATGCATGAAATGTATGAGATGTATGATATGCGTGCAATGCCATGTTCATTCAATTTCCAAGGAATCCTCGTGTTTTGATTTTTTTGACAAGCAAGAGATGGAAAAGCTCGACACGAGGCTTAAAGATATGATTCCTTTGAAATGGAAGGAACATGTATGCTAGTTAGTTATTTTTTGTACATCATATTTTGGAAAGTAAATATGCAATGATGCAAAGTGGTGGGAACCATAAATACTGGATATATCTGGGATACCGGGAAATCACACGGCACAGGTTCAAAGGTTCGGCGCCAATTCGGAACTCCCCGTAGATCACGGGCCATAATCAATAGAAACAGAACCATAGTCACCATCACAGGAACAAAACCACTCGAACAAGAACCATAGTACCCCACGAACAGGAACCAACAATAACCCTCGAACAAGAACAGCGGTAACCCTCGAACAAGAACCAAAGTCACCATCAATGTACCTGTTATATAATGATCATTGATTCCCGCCCCACTCACGGGTAAATCTAGGCCAAGGTAGGTCAAAAAGCCAACAGAGGATCGAATGTAGGCGTTATCATACGATATTGCCTCATTCCACCAAGCTCTGCCCGTGGATACGTGATCAGATCAATCAGGCATACGCCTTCTGTCCGTCACGGCCACTCTATTCCTAGTTCCTATGGTATCACTCATAGCCTGGGTATTGGGCCTTTTACCTCTTGAAACACCCACCCACAGATAGAAATCCAGACAGTACAGAATATGATGCAGAAAAGTAAAAGCGCACATAGAATGCAAGCAAACAGGTAAATATGCAAAGCAGTAAAGCACCCAAAGATAAACACACAAGCGCTAGGATCGACTCGCCAAGTCCGGACCCGCAATAGGTCGAGACGTCCCCAGCAGAGTCGCCAGCTGTCGCTACCGCGAAAATTAACAGAGTCGCCACTAACATATTTATCCTGAAAAGGAAGGGAATGCCAGCAAACCACAAAACAAAACAACGGTCTCACGACCAGAGAAAAAGGGTAAGGGAGTCGGTTACGCGAGGGGAAGGTATTAGCACCCCTCGCGCCCATCGTACCCGATGGTATCCACGCTTGTGTCTAAAACTATGGGTGTGTAACAAATCTACGCTAATCTGGACTAAAATGAATGCAGAATGTAGGGAAAAGAAAGTGTTATGCTCGCACGGGCCCTACCCCGCTGCCTACGTATCTGTTTTGCAGAATCAGAGCTACCGTAGCTCGGCTAACTAATTTCTGTTTGTTTTGTGTTTTTTAGGTGAACGAGTTACATTCACACTCCGCTGCTCGACCTTTGGAGGCTTATGCTTGGGAATGGAGCGGAAATAACAAGCTCTTAAGAAAAGAAAATCAAAGAGTGTGGTTTGTGTTTTAAAAGAATGCATGAGGAAAACCTAAGCTAAGGGGGGAAAGCTTGCTACCTAATGTTATCATACAAAGGGTACAAGTCTAAGCTAAGCTAGCAACCTACGGGAGGAAAAGGCAAAAGCACACAATAATATCACACAAACGAGCATCCGCTCGTAAAGCAAACAAAC
Source organism: Vicia villosa (assembly GCF_029867415.1). Lineage (NCBI taxonomy): Eukaryota > Viridiplantae > Streptophyta > Magnoliopsida > Fabales > Fabaceae > Vicia > Vicia villosa. The sequence continues at coordinate 1,011,221 of NW_026705154.1, read as the reverse complement.
CAACGGTAATGACCGAGTGGTAGAAAAGCGGTCCCGCCATAGCCAAGGGGAGCAGCTCAACCCAAGTCAACCAAGCATTAGACCTCGTGAAAATGATCGGGCCATAGACAAGAGGGCGGACCCCTCTCAGCAACCAAGCCGTCACGGATCGTAAAGGAAAACGGTGCGTGCGTACACCGAGCATCAACGTCGAGCGACGCGAGCTATAGGAAAGGCGGGGGTCCGGCTACATGAACCCTTTTCCTGACATACTCGATAACAAGATCTTGTGCAGGTTCAGAAGCGAGCAACGCGTAGCGTGCGCTTACTGAACAGACTCGATGAGACTAGGCGGGGGTTGATTGCTAACCCTTTCCGCGTGCCTTCCATGAGGACTTAACGGAGTGCCATATAGGACTTATTACACCGTGACTCCCTGCCGCAAAGCACAAATTGTAAACACACCAACAAAAACAGAGCCTCTTTCGAGGGCTTGGCCAGATGCATGTCTAGGTCCTACTTCTCATGTTAAAGGATGATGCGAGAAAGCGGTAAAAGGGACCAGGAGACAATACCGAACGGATGGCAAATCCGCAATGAGCTAGCAAGCGTAAGCAGAGAAGAAGCTTCACGTAATCTAACATCCATCAAAGCCAGGAGTCCAGCATAAGCATCAAAGCGATGCGGTGTGAAAATAAATCACAACCGCTATGTGGTGCGTATCAAACACAACCACACAAGCAACCTGCAAGAGAAACGCAAGCCAGACGATACAGGAATATACATCTCAATGAATGAGAGATCAGGTGAATCGCATCGGTAATAAGTCCGTGTCCCACAAATAAAGTGGAACACAACACAAGTCAAGTCGCACCGGAAGCGAATTCGTGTCTCACAAATAAAGTGGAACACGAAGCAATCGAAGGCCCTCTCGAAGTACCTCGCACATCTCAACAACCAAATCAGTAATAACAAGGAAGCATGCACCGACCATAGAAAATAAGAGAAATTAAATTCTAAGTAAATCCTAAACAAAAGTCTAACAAGATTAAATTGTTTTTTATGACATTTTTATCAAAGAATAAAAGAACAAAACTATGTACAAGATATCAAAATCTAACAAGGAAATAGTACATGTTTTTTATGTCATTTTTATCATGTAAGAAATATAACAAAAACAATTGATTTAATGTTCTCTTATCAGGTCAAAATATAACAAAAATAAAATGGAAAACAAACTAATAAAAGAACACTAGTTTAACATGAAATACTATGGGCTCAGGAGGGTTTATGAGTGAAATCAGGTGGTGCTATCTGGTGCAAGGCGCAGGGGCCCAAAGAACTTGGCCCAAAGCAGCTTGTTTTTGTTACAGTTTTGAATTCATGCCAAAAATTGGCACTATGGGCTTAAGGGTGGTGTAAGGAGCATTTTCGGTCAAGGCCCACGGCTTATTCAGTTTTGTTTGATCCAATTCAGGTTTTTTATATCATTTCAAGTTAATGATTCAATTAACAGTCAGATTTATCAATTAATTCACTAATCACAATTACTCACAACTAAAATTGAAAATTAAAACAAAGAGGATTAGGGTTACGTAGTTATGGCCATTGAACTTGTTTGCAACTCAGACTCTCATCGTAGAGGCAGCGGCGGCCGGAATTCTACCTCTCTTCTCCGATCAACAAAACAATACCGCCGTACGCGGCCTCTCCTTCTGCCTCACTCTCGTCGCACATCTCTTGCATCACCGTCTCAGTCTTTCGATCTCTTCTTCTTTGTCATGCTTCATGCTATTGCGTCGGAGGTATGTTGCAATCGGTGATGATCATGTTATGACGATGAACGCGAAGGTAGTGATTATGCTCTGAGGAAGATGATTGTGCCACGGAGAAGATTGAAGAGATTTGGGATAAGGTTGAAGAACGATCCGGTGATGGAGATGTTGCGATGAGGATGAGGACGTTGCTTTGTGTTGTTGATGTGATTCTTGTGATGCAACGATTGGGATACTCTGAGAAGTAAACTCAGAAAGATCGAAGAATTCTGATGAAGAATCGCGGCGAGGAATTGATGAAGACGATGATGACGGAAGAAGATTCGCTCAGGTATGCTTTGGTTTTATTGCTTTCGTTCTTCGATTCTTCTTTAGAGTTCCTTCGCTTTCTCGATTTATTCTGAAATTCTGGTGCGTTTGTTGTTCTTGGTATAATGTTGCTGCGTGATTTGCAATGATGATGAAGATGATGATTGTTGAGTTTGTTGTTCTGCAGCGTTATCGTTGTGTCGCAGATGAAGAACGAAGATGGAGGTTGATGTAGTGCTTCAATGGAAGAAAACCGTGAGGATGCAGAGATTGAAGAGAGGTTCTGAGATGATGATGAAGTGTCCTGAAGTTCTGATTATGGTGATTGAATTGAAGTGTGGTGAAGTTGAATGGAAATTGAAAGATTGAAGATTATGGAGTCAAGAACGATGAACGTCGGTGAAGCTTTTTTCAGATTGATGATGAAGTGAAGAGGAATTTTGAAGGAGTTTGTTACCAATGAAGATTCAAGATCCAGAAAGTTTGTTACATCTCTTTGGTATTCTGTTATGAAATTTCTGTTCTGAACTTCTTTTATTTGCTGAGCCGTGTCCTTCTGTTATAATGTCAATTCGGTTTTTTCATGGAGCTGGTTTTTGATGTGTAATGGAAATATGTAGAATATTTGTACTGTTGAAATGGAACTTGGAAATTGTAATGGAATGGTTTTAATGTTGGAACGAACTTTGAAGAAGGTAATGAAGAAATTAGATTTTGAACACGATTTTTTATATAATTTTTGTAATGAAGTGGGCTTTATAATTTGAATGATTTTGTAGTGAATGATAAATGGATATTGTATGGATACTTGTAAACTTGTAGTAAAAATAATACTTGTTTTGAACTTCTAAATTTTCTTGACAAACATGAACATTTGTATGGTCTCGAATAATTTGCACTCGTGGCATCAAGTACTCACCAATAAATTCGAATCTTTTATTTAATGAAAACTTGTCTTCAATTCTCAAACCGTAAGTGACTTGATCTTCAATCAATCGACCAATTTAAAAGAACATTGATGTCTCAATTGTAATGAATCTTCCGGTCATATATCATGCTTTGACAAAATGTCTTCCTCAATAGATGACTTTAACATAACCATGATGCTTTGAGGACCTCTTTAATAGAGATAAAGATTGAGACATAGAAACACCTCTTAACATGAAATCTAGTCATTCTATGTAGACAAACTTGTAACTTGAGGAAGAAGTCCATGAACCAATCCTATTTCACATTTCAATGCACACAGAAGAATCGATTGAAACAAACTTGAACAAAGATGAGAAACCCTTTTATTATTTTCTTCAATTTTTGAACGACGAAATAAACGTCTTTAATAACTTATAGCACAGTGAAGAGGGAAAATTTTGGGGTGCAACAACGGGCCACTAGGGAAGCGCCACGTTATCGTCTTCTTCGCCAGTCCGTCGTGTTAGCCCTGTTGGACTTTTACCTACGGACGCCCTCCATAGCTAGAACCTGCAAGCTACGAATACAACCAAACGCAACAAGAAATGTTTCGCGACCCCATGGACGTGATCGTCCAGGTCTCACGATTCTAGTGGTACCAATTATTAGTTCCAATTTTACTTAAAACAAAAACCCCTATTTCAAGGTCCAAAACCCTAACAATGGCGGAATATTCATAACGGCATGGAAACACAATTAAAGTTCCAGAATCAATCAGTATATCATAACAAACATATGTATGCAATTAGATTTTGATATGGATGCATGAATCATTAAGATCGAAGGATTTTCAGAAAGTGCAAACCGTGATTGATAGGAGGTAATTCTGAACGTTGCCGCCTTGGAGAATGAATGGAGAACCTTCAATGATGTCCCATGAACGTGCTTGAATCAATAGCAAACCTCAAATTGGCCTTAAACTCAAAATTGAATCTTGAATTTGTTGACACTTTTTGAACTCGGGTTTGAGGTTCTTTGGCTGCAGAAATTCGTAACCCTTGCATTTGTGAGCATTTGCTACTTATAATGGATGATTTAGGGTTGACAATTGTGAATAGAATCTCAATGAATCTTTAATTTATGATTTAGGAAAATATGATTGAAAATCTTCATAAAAGCTTCTAAATTTGGCCAATATTGATTCAATCTCTTTCAATTCTGATTTGCACGAAATTATATTGATATTTGGAGTAAATGTGGATTGGTATTTGATTCAAAACAAATCTCCTTCCAAATCTTTTGATTTTCTTAATTTTATTGATTTTTAAATGAATAAAAAATTCTATAAAATTAAATGTAATCAAACAATTTCGTGGGAAATTATTTATGGGCTCTCAATGTCATAAGGAACAAGCTTGGATCTCAAAAAGTAAGCCCATTAGCAAGAAAATTCCAATTCCTTCACTTTTTTCCCTCTCAAAATAGCTCAACTTTGACAAGGCCTATCTCCCTCATTTTTTGAGGTATGGAAGTGTTCTAAGACTTTTTAGAAACCTTAGAGAGTCCTCTAACCAGTGCTTTTGGTCTCATATCAAAATTAGTTTCCATGCTCCTTGTGTGTCTTTTTGAAAAAAGTGTCTTTTTGTTGACTTTTGAAAATGACCTATAATGTTTTAGTCCATATCTCTCAAATGGAGCATTTTTAGACTTGCATGTGAGAGACAAAATTGTAGAGAATCAAATTTCCTTCAAAATGAGCTTTGGATGGAAATTTTCTGATGTTCCATGTGAGAGTTATGGCTGGTCAAAGTTCAGTTGACTTTTCCTGTACAAAACCCTAATTTAGAAACTTTTTGATTTGTTGGTTTTTGGTCTTTCCTTGATGAACCATGATCAAATCTTGATCAAATGGTGAATGATACTTCAATAGGAGGATCTTGACAAAAAATCAGAAGTTTTGACTTTGTTTTGACCATAGTTGACTTTTTAGGTCAACTAGTCGACTATTGATTTTCTGAACTTTTGAGTGACCAATTCCTTGATTTGAGACTTGATACTTGTCATGGAGATAATTTGGGATATATTGAGCCATATGAGATGTCTTGAAGCCATTGATTCATTGATTTCCTTTTGAATTAATCAAACCCTAGTTCAGTGCCCTTGTATGGGAGAATGTTTCTTGGAGCTTTGTACCTTGATTTGAATTTGTGCAAGAGAAGAAGTATGGGCAAATTTTGGGGTATGACACTCACAAAAGCATTTGACGATAAGAACTAGTGAGAGAAAGTGAAAAATGAAAACTTAGAGAGAGAGAGAGAGTGTGTGTGTTAATACACAAATTAAGTTCTGGATAAAATGAAACAAGGAATGAGAACTCTGTTTATAGACTTGAAATCCTCCAAAAGAGGAAACAACATTAAATAAAAAATGACTGATACTAATTGATTAAATCATTTAAATATAACAACCATTAGTTCCAAAATAGGTAAGAAGTGATATATAACAGTTGCTAATTGATTGAATGCATTCAAATATCATTGTTCCTCAAAACGTGCACATCTAATCGATTAGATTCAGTCAAAAAATATTTTTTGGCTTTTTGAATCCCATCATTTTCTTTGCAACTTATATATACTTCTCAAGGTTTATTCTTTTCAAAATATTTTATAAAAAAGATTTTAAGTGTGTGTCTGCTTATAGGAATTTACTTCTACAAAGAAATACTTTTGCGTTTACAAAATTTTCACTCACTTACTAAATTGGGAGAATGACTCCTCTAAGCCTTGTCTGATAGATTCTTTTGTGTCGATACTTTCTTTGAGATTTCTCTTGAGGATTTAGATGTAATATATTTTTTTCCTTTGTCTAAACCTTTTATTGATGTCTGAAACTTTGTAAATCCTTTATCAAGCCCATTACCTGCATCTTTAACCGCTTAAGTACATTGATTGACTTTCTTAATGGTTGCATCTTTATTATGCTGCATGTTATCCTTTTTTCTGATCTTTTACAGTTGTCGTCATGTTGCATCTTTACTATGTTGAATATCATCATAGTTTTCATCATGAAAACAAAAATATATTACCTGCAAAACAAGGTTCCACATTCTCCCCAGACGTCTTCCTCCTGCAAACCTTGTCGGGATAGGTCTGTGCCACCTCCAGCCGATGATGTCCCTCCGATTTATCCCTGCTGACAGGGTACGCCGACCATACCGTCGGACATGTTTGGGATAGAGAGGTAACATTGCTTAGATTAATTCTTTATTTTTCATTGGAAATTAACTTTTATGTTTCAGACTTTATTTTATATGATTTTATATCCAAAACAATGAAACTCATCCAAAGTTGTCAAGAAGCTGATAAAAAATGTCAAGAAACTGATACAAAAATGTCAAGTAATCTAAAACTACAATAAACATAAACCATCATATGAAAAGGTAAGAAACTGGATCTGGAAGAAGAAAATGAACATGAACACGAACATATTCACACCATCTTCATACTGTTCACCATAACACCCTATGTTCAACCTTGAATAACAAATTGTTGGCCACCATCTTACCAAACCGTGAAGCTTCAAGTTCACAATCTGTCTTTGTCACTCTCATTTACTCTATGTATCCACTTTTAGCCCTAGATCTGCAAGATTTAAAGAAATCAATTATGTAGATCCTCTCCAAATGAAAATGAAAAATCAAAATATATTTTCAAATGATAATGTTCTTCAAATGATGATGTAACAACTGAATGATAAACACTATGAAACACACAACATCCACAACATCGTTATCGGTGAAGTCAATTTTGTAAGGAATCGTTCGAATGTCATGTTTCAAGGAATTGCTTTCAGCAACAACATCATTACCGTAACCAAAGATGCACATCTTCAAGGATTCAGACAAGAGAGATGCTTCTTACCTGAGTGGAAATGGGTTGAATGAGTAGAAGGTGAGAGTTGTTTTTCAGACGAGAGAGAAATCTGATGAAGGGGAGAGAAACAAAAGTATAAATTATTTTTGAGGGAAGAACATTTTAGGGAGTTTGGTCAATCTCTTAGTAAGTGTTAGATAATAGATTTGGTCAATCTCTTAGTAAATGCCAAACAGTAGATTACAACCTAAAACATATTTGAAAAATTTATGTAAGCCCTACAAAACTCTCATTCAGTATAATTTTTGGGTTCCCTATTTTAGGGGTTTTTAGTATTATAAATAAAATCAAACTCTCCAAAACTCTTATACTCAAATTTTTTCTATTATTTTCACCTAATCCTTTCTAATTTTCAAAATCCTCCCTCCTTCTCCTTCAAACTCGCAAACAAAGTCTAAGAGTGTCACAGATGAATTAAGATATTCTCTAAATTATTGACTTGTAAACACGCCTCTTTTGTTAAAGAGAAATGACAAGTAAACATGTTATAAATATGTGTTAGGTACCTTATAATTTAGATATTAACATTTAGAGTCTTTTTTTAAAAGATTAGTGTTTGCTAACAAAAGCAAAATTATTTTTTTTACAATAGTTAATGAGATTTAAAAAATAATTAAAAAAATTATCAAAAGAAACTTTTTCTTTAAAGTAACTTCTAAATTCTCATTTTTAAAAAGTTTATAATGAATAAAGAAGTGTAAAAAAGTCATTCAAATAATATTCTCATATGTAGGGATAGCAAACAGACCCAAATCCGCGGGGCCCACCCGCACCCGAACCCGAATCAACGGGTGAAAACCCGAGTTAACTGGGTTTGAGTTCGGGTTCGGGTGCCACCCGATATTTCGGGTGCGGGTTTTGGTAGTGTGAAACCCGTGCCCGAAATCACACCCGAATATATATATATATATATATATATATATATATATATATATATATATATATATATATATATATTTTATGGAAAGTTGTAAGAAAATTGTAGGAAAAATATATTTTATATATTTTGTTGCGGGTTTGGGTTTGGGTGAAAAAACCCGAACCCAACGGGTGTGGGCGTAGGTGTTATTTTGTCACCCGAATAGCTTATGGGTTTGGGTTCGGGTTCGGGTGTTAATTTCGGGTGCGGGTTTGGGTAGTATAAAACCCGCACCCGCGGGCACCCGTTGCCATCCCTACTCATATGTCATTCAAGTTTTTTAAAATTTTCAGTCTGACTTGCCTGATTCATGATCGTCATTGGTTGACATTGTAAAACTGCTACTGTATATCCTTTTTTCCATAAATAAATGTAAATTTCAACCAAATGAGTTGAACTAAAATATTAAAAAAAGAGCTTAATTTATATGTACTGAATTTTACACTGTTATCCAATAGAAAACTAATAAAGTGCCTTGTCAATAATTTTTTTTTTTTAAATTAAAGTGTAATTTATTCTAATACAAGGTTGTGATTGGTTAACCGTGTAAAATTATTTTATACCGTTAATGTATGAACCTTTTCTCTTATAAAAAGACAATTTATTTAAGAGAGAATCTAAATTCAAAATTTAACTTAAATAAGTATAGATCACAATAGCTCATAGTATTGACCAAATAAAAAAAAAACAATGTAATAATTGATGTTAAAGTAAAACAACTTTTTTAATCGTAATAATTGTAATTAAATAATGAAAGTGGTATGTGGCATGCACCTTTCTCTTAATCTGAGTATCTGTGAGCCATCAACAGCAAAAGGTGAAATAGCATTTCCGTCCACACAACCTGAATCCACCCTCCGCTATTCCTTTTTCAGGTAACGATTCAAATCCATTTCTCTGCGTGTTCTTTAGCGTCTGTCTGTTCCTGTGGTGTGTATTCAATGAATTTGCTGTTATTTTATTTGGATTTTTCATGCATTCAATATGATTGATTTTGATTCCAATTTACAGATTTTGTGTGAATCCCTTTTAGAATTTATGTTCATAGTTATCGTTATAATTACTATGGGTGTGAAATCATAACATAAGTGATTTGATAGATTGATGGGAGATCCATTGTCTATAAAACTAAATGTTGGATGCATAACTAGTGTTTGATTAAATGCTTATATGGACCTAATTCTAAAATTGGTTGCATCCCTTTTATTTTTAATTATTTTATAGTAGCATGTTTGGTAATGTGGTTAGTGTGATTCAACTAGTTGTAGCTTTTGGTTGGACATGAGTTGTTACTGTAAAAACGGATATTGCCAAACATATATTTAATAGCATTTGATTCACAGAATTAGTAACTAGAAGGAAGCTTTAGTGGCTGATTTTTTCAACCTTATCATGTTGCTTTTGGCCTAGACAAAATTGAGCTTAGTGCTTGAATAATCCTTGGCTCGTTTATATTGCTGGGTGTTCTACTTGTGCTGCGGCTCAGCTTCATATATGATAGCTTTGTGTACCAAAAGAGAATCACGATACCTTATTATTAGAAAATTATTTGTTTCTAATGAAACCAAGATACATTATTGTCAATCAGAAATTACCTGGAATAAAGGTCGAAAGTACATTGTTGTCGCACTCCTACCAACTTAAAAGTATTTTAATCTCTCTTAAGTCTTAACATTTATGGCATTCTATCCTAGGAAGTTTCCAAGATAGAAGTTGACATTGAATTCACTTATGTGTAGTTAACTTGATTCATATATTAAATCTGACCAGTTACTATGCACTGAGTCCGAGGTTCTTTGAAGTAGATATTTACACATTTTTACTGTTCTTTTTATCCATATGTAAGTTTGTCTTCATGTTTTGTTGGGTGCAGAAAACTTGTATGATTGTTTGTTATACGAAATTGTTCAAAAAATAACATTATAAATTGGGGAACCTTCTTTGCAGGAAATTGTTCTATCAGTTAAAGCTCTAAATGGCTTCCTCCACTCTCATCTCTGACACTCAGGCATGGAAGGAGTTGAAGGTATGTGAGGGACAATACCTCTTAATTATGAATAATGCAAAAATCGTGGACATTTATTAAATGTTTCTCCTTTGTATAGGACCATGCTGAGGACATTAAAAAGTCCCATTTGCGTGATCTATTGAGTAACGAAGAGAGATCACAGTCACTGACAGTGTATGTCACTTACTTTATAAGGCTATATAATCTTACAATCTGATATTTTATATTTTAGTAGTGACAATAAACTTATGAGATACTGTTTTGAGGATTTGAAAATATTTAGTGCGCGGCAACAAATTGAGCCAATACTAGTGTACTTGTCGTGTGATGTAATAACCTTCTGAATTTTGCATTCTTTGAAGTGAATTTGATGGAATTCTATTGGACTACTCAAGGCAGCAGGCCACCCTTGAAACAAGGGAAAAACTTTTCAAATTGGCTGAGGTCAGTTCCTTCATTTTAGGTATTTGAACAGCTTGTGTTATATTCTGACCGTCAGCCACGTTCTTTTATAAGTGTAAGTTATTCCAACTGAAATGCGATCAATCTGATTACTGATTATTGTATCTGTTGGTGTGATGTAGGTTGCATCCCTCAAGGAAAAAATAAACCAGATGTACAATGGGGAGCATGTAAGCACTTATATACTGATCCAATGAGTTCTACATATACTGTTAGAATATAAAATAAAGGAGGATTAGTGTTTAGTGAGAGCTTATGAAAACAGCTTAGGACAAACCCATAAGCTATTTTCAGCCTGTTCATTTCTATAAGCTCACCAGGATAGATTATAAAAATAACTTATAGCTTGTTTAAAAACAATTTCACATTATTTTATCTTTTGGTATAAAATAGTTTATCTATAAGCACTTAATTGATAAGCGGTTAGTTACGTTGTTTATCTAAATAGAGGCTTAAAGTAGTTAAGATTTAGTAAGTTAATTAAAGGAGTGTTTGTATAAATAGGAGGATACAAGAATAGAGGGAATTCATTAAGTATTTAGTATTGTAAACATTTAGTAATAGAGGATTGACTCTGCTGTAGAAGGTGAAGCCCTTGCAGGATCTCTCTCTCCTTCTCTTTCTCAATCTTTCGATAAAACAAACCTTTCTTTTCAATTTAATTTCTGGTTTCCTAACATATATTCATGTCAAATTCAACTGCGTTGTTTTCTTCTTCCGTCATCTGAAATAAAGGCGTTAAGTCTCAATTATATCTTTATCAAATGATCTCTGAAATTCCACCCTTTTATCTAGGAAACAATATATATCAAGGATTAAATTTCTTCATTTCTGAGGTACCGTATTTTATTTTGTAATTTTTCTTGGACTTTCAGATAAACAGCACTGAGAATAGAGCAGTACTTCATGTAGCTCTTCGTGCTTCAAGGGATGCGGTTATACAGAGTGATGGAAAGAATGTTGTCCCAGATGTTTGGAATGTTCTGGACAAGATCAAGGAGTTCTCTGAGAGGGTCCGCAGTGGATCTTGGGTAATATGCTTGTCAATATTTTATGTGGACATTGTTGAACTTGAGATTAGAGTACTAAACTAATCATATTTCCGCAGGTCGGAGCTACTGGAAAGGAACTGAAGGATGTCGTTGCCATCGGTATTGGTGGTAGCTTCTTAGGTCCACTCTTTGTTCACACAGCTCTTCAAACAGGTTGCTGACACTTTCTGCTCTCTTAGTGGCATTTATATAATCTTTATTTTATTTTTATTTGTACTCTTTTCTGGTACATATGTAAATGAGCACAAAAACCATGTATGATATCTTTCAAACAAGTGCTGAATATGTATTTATTATATCTTACAGATCCTGAAGCAATTGAATCTGCAAGAGGACGTCAGCTGCGCTTGTAAGTATCTAAAATTGCTTTGGTGTCTGACTTCTGATTTATACCATCTAAGTATACTATGCATTTTATAGAAGCATTATTTAAATTATGCCTCATAGTTTGTGCACTGCTGATTATTCTTAAAGATTGGTATACATGCTTGAGAGAATGTAATAGTGAATGTAAATTGTAAACTTGGCTGAGGCAGACTTTCTATTAGAGGCATCTCATGATCTTTTTTCAAAGGGTCAATGTGTAATTTAATGGCTGAAATTTGAGATATATTCGGGCCAAAATATGTGTTTATGTACAGCGTTTCTCTTACTGCAATTGTGTGATATTTGCTGTTGGAACTGTCTTGCTAAAGCTTAACATATTAAGGAAACCACGACTTTACATGAAATCAACCTCTATGTATTTGCTTCTATGTGCAGCCTTGCAAATGTTGATCCAATTGATGTTGCTAAAACAATCACAGGATTAAATCCTGAAACAACACTAGGTAAGTAGATCATTTCAACTTTTCTTATTTTCCTTCACATTTGACTTAAGAGATTGCTGCTGATCCATCTTGTGTTTTATAACGTTGCAATATTTCTTATTTCTGCAGTTGTGGTTGTGTCAAAGACTTTTACGACTGCTGAAACCATGTTGAATGCTCGAACACTCAGAGAATGGATTATAGCTTCCTTAGGGTAAGTGAAGCTTTAAAGGTATTTGATCAATAATTGTAGTAAAATGATGGTTCTGGTGTCCTACTATTTCTTTCCATATTTTTTTGTAGAGACTTGCCAATAGGATATGGGGGCTTTACTCTTTGGGCTTTGTTTAGATAAACAACTTAATTAAGGGCTTAACATATAAGTGTTTATATAAAAAGTATTTCTATAGACTATAACAAAAAATAAAATGAAATCAAACTCTTTTCAAATAAGCTATAAGCTATTTTTGTAAGTTATTCTGAAGAGCTTCATGTAAGTAACCTGAAAACAGCTTATGGACTTATCATAAGCTATTTCCAAACAGTTTCTCACGTGCTTATGTCAGTAGATAAATTCAAATTATCAATCTAAACAGACCTTTGATTTGAACTTATAGTATTATATTTGCCACACCCCATATCCCCACTGGCTTCAAAATATATTTGCATTTATGTTAAAGGTAAATACTAACTAGAATTGACAGTATTATGAAGACTTGCTTATGATTCAATTTTACTTCAGGCCATCAGCAGTTGCAAAACATATGGTCGCAGTTAGTACAAATCTCGCGGTATAGCCATATGTTATTTTCTCTTTTGCCATTTGCTAGCTGAGTTACAGAAATATTGTTTGGAAAATATAATTTATTTATCGCGGCATGTGTTTACTTTTTCTATTGCCTTAATTTCTGTTGCAGCTTGTGGAAAAGTTTGGCATCGATCCTAATAATGCTTTTGCATTTTGGGATTGGGTTGGTGGCCGTTATAGTGGTAAGCATTTTGCCTGTTTTAATAAAAAAAGCATAGTAATAGGAAATTGTTAATTTTTTTGACCCATTTTTTATATGTTGTTTACAGTCTGCAGTGCTGTAGGAGTGTTTCCTTTATCCCTACAATATGGTTTCTCAGTAGTTGAGAAGTATGTGATTTCTTATTCTGTTGATGGCAGTTCTATTGAGAAGTTCTATCTTTTCATTGTATTTACTTATTTTTTGTTTTATATGATTGGCAAGGCATTATTCAATGTTCATATGCTTGGTTTTTTATATCCTGAATTTCTTTTGTGAAGGTTTTTGAAGGGAGCTTCCAGCATTGATCAACATATGTATTCAGAACCATTTGAAAGAAACATACCTGTAAGACCCTACCTTTGTGTTCTTTAGGTTTTCTTTGCTTTTGTAGATCTCCCGCACATATTTTACCAACTTTAAGCCATTTATTTTACTTCAATGTAGTGACTAGAAAGTAATTATCATTAACAAGCTCATTCTATGCTGAAGGCTTAAGCTATTCGGCAAAGGTCCAATAATGATTTTTACAGTAACATTAACTATGTCATATAGTAGAGTACAACATCAATTTCGAGAACTAAATTTTCATTTGAATTCTCTCTTACTAATACTTTACAGTCTTACAGTATCATGTAAATATAGTATATAGGGTAACATTAATTTTCATATTTGTTATGATTCAATATATACATGACCTATGAAGCACGGACACCTCTAGGAGTAGGCATGTCACGGTGTCCGACACTTGTATGACCCCCGTACGACACGTGTCGGAAAAGTCAGACAAGTGTCCCCTAAAAAATGGTTTTTTTCTTTGCTTCGACACTCTTTTAATCAGTGTCTGACACTCGTATGACACTCATACCACATATGTCCGACAACTCGGACAAATGTTTCAAACAAAAATTTGTTTTTTTTCTTTGCTTCACACATCTAAATGGGTTAAACATGTATTGAAACAATGTTATCAATTAAGAATTAAAGACATTAATTTTGATCAATATATGGATAAATGAAACTCAAATATTGGCTTATATGTAGCGGTGTCGGTGTCCTATGTTTTCAACATTATCGGTGTCCGTGTCGTGTCGTGTCCCGGTGTCCGTGTCGGAGTCTGTGCTTCATAGTACATGACAGAACTCTGCTGTGTAATACACCGTATTATTAAATTTAAGTAATCACACCCATATTTCCTGTTCTTCAGAGTTATTTATCTATACGGCATTTTAATAACATTTTGTCCATGACCAGGTGCTTCTGGGACTGTTGAGTGTATGGAATGTCTCCTTTCTTGGATATCCTGCCAGAGTGAGTACCTAATATTTGGTCAATTTTATTTTCTTAATGTTTATTGTTGACTCGGGACAATTCTTAACAAATTTTTTCAATAACTGATATTTCTGGTTAAAATTCAGGCCATCCTACCTTATACTCAAGCCCTGGAAAAGTTTGCCCCACATATTCAACAGGTATGTTTGTTATTTTTTTATGTGAACGAAGCCTCAGGCAATTTTTAATGCTGCTCCTCTCTGTTCTTATAATTAGTGTGTCTCAAATTAGGTTAGCATGGAAAGTAATGGCAAGGGTGTTTCAATTGATGGCACCCCTCTACCGTTTGAGGCCGGTGAAATTGATTTCGGTGAACCAGGAACAAATGGCCAGCATAGTTTTTATCAACTTATACACCAGGTGATATTTGAATTATGATTTCTGTATTTTATTAATTTGTATATGTGCCTTCCAATCTGTTTATCGATTTGTGTAGATATTAACGTTGTTTCTTTTATGAACAAACTTTGTTGTTAAATTACATATCTATCTAAATATCTTAATTTCTAGGGACGTGTTGACGTTGTTTCTTTTATGAACAAACTTTGTTGTTAAATTACATATCTATCTAAATATCTTAATTTCTAGGGACGCGTTATTCCATGTGATTTTATTGGAGTTGTGAAAAGTCAGCAACCAGTTTATTTAAAAGGTAAAATCTCTACTTCCATGTTATGGTTAGTGTTTTTTTTTAAATTTTAAAGTGGTTCTTTTTGTGTTTTGAGATATATAATTCAAACTCATGCGTTTTTCTATGCAGGAGAGGTTGTGAGCAACCATGATGAGTTAATGTCAAACTTTTTTGCACAGCCAGATGCCCTTGCCTACGGGAAGGTACATTCTTACCCTTCTTACTTAATTCATGCTTTAATGTAAACAAAGGTGCCCTTGGATATCACAAGGTATATTTATGCTTTTCAATTTGTCATTTATAAATATGAAGCAGGGTAGTTTATTCCTCTTTCTCAAGATCTAGAGTAGAAAATAAGTCAATTGTGACCGGGTTCTTCATTATTTTTTAGAAATAATAATAAAATTAATGTGGCCAGTTTTGTTAATACTTTATGCTTTGTATTTGTGTTATTCTTTAAACATTTTATACTTGGGATAACTTTTATTGCAATTCAATCTTTTCCTTTTCAAAATAAATAAAAATTAAAAGGCCAAACATCTAAGTTTTTTTTGACTCATTCGACTCATTTTCAGCCCTAGGATTAAGAGAGTTTTAATTGACTGGTTTGAGATGTGCTCCACTTTTCTATGTTGACATGTTTTTGGCAGTTCTTGATTGTAAATTAAATGCAATATTTTGATTTGTTTTGTGGGATTTAAATAACTTTTCTACAGACCCCAGAACAATTGCAGAAAGAGAATGTTCCTCCACATCTTGTGTCACACAAGGTAATTTCCTTTTTGTTTCCGCACTGCTTTTGATGTTATAGAGTCAGTAAGCAGTTCCCTTACTATGTGTTCATTTGGCTGCAGACATTCTCAGGCAACCGACCTTCTGTCAGCCTTCTGCTTCCATCATTGAATGCTTATAATGTTGGACAGGTTTGAAAATTTTCTGCTCATATTATATGATTAATGATTAAAAACAAACTACTCCCTCCGTCTCATAATAAATGTCTTATTTGAGCAATGCGCGGTTTTTAAGAAAATTATTGGACGTGTTGGTTTTAGTAAAAAAGTTAATGTCATTTACTAGAATACCTCTATTAATAGTAGTTGAATAACATGAAAGTTAATAAATAGGGGTATAATAGTGGAAAAATAGTAATGATTGATGTATTGGAATTGTAAATGGACAATTAATTTGAGATAAGAAAAAAATGGAAATGAGACACTTATTATGAGACGGAGGGAGTACTAGTTAAGGATCCATTTGTTTCATTATTTTATGAAGTGTTTTCTAGATTGTGTAAAAAGTGATTGTTTTTTAGCATTTTTCTGAGAAGCTACTTAAAACAACTTCTCAAAAATGTTTGAAAATTTACTGTTGAGATTCTATTTCTTCAAAAAAATCTCCTTCTAGACACATTTCAAGAATTATTTACACAGGATTTTTTATACAAAAGTGAGTTTATTGAGAAGGTTTAAATTATTTATTTACTCTGGTGGTCCCTGAACTATTTGAGGATTTTCAAATAGGTTTTTAAAGTAAAAAAGTTTATAATCAGGTCCATAAACTTATCAATAATTAGTAACAAGTCCGTGAACTAATTTTTGTTATAAATAGTTTTAAGTAAGTCCTTCTTGACCTTAAATAGTTTATAATTATGCCCTTCATGAACTTATATAATTGGTTTTTCTGTACAAATCGAGTTCTTCGCTCTAATATCAGTTTTTATGCATTCACAGTTGTTGGCAATATATGAACACAGAATTGCTGTCGAAGGTTTCATATGGGGCATCAATTCTTTTGACCAATGGGGAGTGGAGCTAGGGAAGGTATGTATTTGATTAGTGACATTTTCCTGTGCCTTGCATGAACACTACGCCTGTCATGCCTTGAATTTTCATTTTGTAAGTTGTTTTCATAATATATGCGGGAGCGTTTTTGGAAATAAGCTGAATACAACTTATGAATATAAGCTCTCTCAAATAGTCTTACATGTGCTTATGTCAATAGTAAGTTTAAAAAACAAGTCAATCAAAACAAACAGTTACTAAATTTCATTTTCTTTGTTGTTTTTGCTGCATGATGTTAACAGTCATTAGCCACTCAAGTGAGAAAGCAACTTAATGCATCTCGCACAAAAGGAGAACCAATTCAAGGCTTTAATTTCAGCACTACAGCTATGATAACAAGATATCTTCAGGTATATGACAAATCCTAACTCTGTTCTAGAATTAAGAAAAAAATTAAACATATTTGTAGACTTACTTTTAACTGAACCTTGGTTTCTGATTCTTTATCCAATAAATAATTATAGGTAAAATTTCTTTTTTTTTTCTTATTTATTTTAGAATTTTTAGTTGACTTTGTTTGTTTACATTGCAGGCAAGTTCAGATATTCCAGCTGATCCTCCAACCAGTTTACCTCAGATATAACTTTTTATTTGGTGGAAATTGATTAAAGTCATCTTACAAGTCTCACTCACATAAGTTGTTTTTTTATACAACAGCATGCTTCATACTTTTTGTCTATGAACTACATTTTGAAAAGTTTTGGCATGTTCTCAATCATACTTTTTTTTTCTTTCTTTTTGTTATGAATGATGTCATCATGTTAAAAACACCATCATTTTGAGTTGGCATGTTGAGGCTCACTCAATACATTCATGTCAATGTAAGTTTCCTTAATGAATTGAATGTTGTGAAATGTGAATTATTAGTAATAAATCAGTAATTTCTTTCCCTTTTAGTTTTCATCTTCTGAATAGTCTATGCACATGCCTAAAGCATTAACTCTTTAAATTATCTCACTATTGTATAATAGTTGAAAATCATGAATTATAATTCCATCTATTTTTCAACTTTCTGGGACACTATTATTGTTGGGGAATGCTTGTATAATAAAAATATACTTGACAAACAAGCAACACTAACTGATGTATTGAATTTTCGTAACATGGATTAAAAAAGTAAAAATGCATATAAAGTTAATTCTATTATTTGCATCTCTGTTTCTGAGAGGAGTTCTGATGAGCATAGATAATAGCTCACCACTATTGTGGGTCCATATACAAAAAGCCAAGGTGTTCCATACAAAGTCCCTACATGGTTCTTCACATGCATAACTTTCATTTCTTAAGAGATTGGTATGGAAGGGAAGACATGAGTCTAGACGCATAACTTTCATTTCTTAAGAGATTGGTATGGAAGTGAAGACAGGAGTCGAGACTTAGAAGTGTGCTCTTCTAGATCTCTCAAATTTTGATTTCACAATTTCTGTGGTGGATCAATTCATATAGATTTTTGCTCTGAAATCCATTGGATCATCTGCTAATGGACGGTGAAATTGATCTTTCAGATTAGTATCATATTAGCATGTCTTTAAGTCGAATATCGAGTTACAAAAAACATGAATGACTTACTAACACAAAAAGGACTCTACTTTATACAATGTACTATGGTTGGTCCCTTTTTGCACAACAAAAAAAAAGGTAAGAACACAGCAAGGTAAAAATAGCTTACATCATTAGACATGTGGGGATATTCTGTGATTATATGCATACATCAAGCGTGCTTTTGGTCCATCACGTTTCAACCTTTTCTTTTTGTCTTTCATACAGTAAATCTAGCATGTAATAGTGATCTTTACTCACAACAAAATAGGCCAGCTGTTCCTTCTGTTTTTGAATAGGACATTCCAATTCCCTCTTCTCTAGATGCTTTGCTTTTTCTAGTGTTACTTCTACATCATTGGCTCCCATTTTTACTCCACTAGGTTTGTTTCAAAAATGCATACATCAAGATTTGAAGAACCAAAGCAAAGTTAAACTTGAAGTTGAATGAAATATATTTGTAGTTTAATGAGGAATCGTAGTAACTACCAACCACTATGTGTTTGAAAATGGATTCTAAGTAATGCAATTGATAAAACTTGTAAGTGTTGATAAGGCGATTTTCATAATGAGATGTATACTTGTTTGGTTTTGATCTAACGATTTATATAAATTGTGAGATTTCTTGATAATAAAAAATTAGGATTTTGTCTGAAATAGTAAATTTTATAAAGTCACATATTTATACATTTGACAATCCTTACGGTTGATTGTTTCCGAACGATTTATATAATGCGATATCTATTTATCAAACTTGTAATAAATATTCTATCCAATTGAAGGATTTTCCAATGACGAGAAATTAGTGTTTGCCTTCATCAGACAAACCTTGATCTATCTATTGTTCATCATTCTTAAACAATTTATATGATGCATTATATATTATTTTGAATATGTAATATAGACGATTTGATCTTGGTCTGACAATTCCAAAATACTTGTCTCGATGGGCTCACACATTTATACAATTAACAATTTCGATCATTGATCTTGACTAAATGCATTATATAATAAGATATATAATTAACAAATCAATATTTTGGACCGTTGGATCTTGTTTCAATTTTCTATGTGTCAACTATATGATTGTGAGATTCTCTTAGTACAAAAATCCTGGTCACTATGTGCCTATGTCACAGGCCTATCACTCTTTTAAGAGTAGTGACTATTGGTGATTTGGTTTTGCACGCCAAGATCAAACACTCTCTAATTGATTCTAAGTTGGATAAGGAAATCATTAACAAAATATAGCCAATAGTATTTGTCACAAAGCAACATTCTTTGTTTGTATTATGTTTCTTTGTCTCCTCAACACCATACATCACATCTCGCCTTGTTATATTCTCTCATCATCACTACTTTACTCTTTTATTGTGGTTATCAAGTCCCCCACATCACTAACAAAACTATCATTCTTGCTTCCACATGAAAACCACTTTCTCTCATTGATTTATACTCAAGTTTTCTAGTTCTATACCTCACAACACTAAGCAAACAACAAGAAAATCTAACCTTCCAATATGGAGATGAAGAAGAGTGAATGTGAGAGAGAAACCAAAGAAGAAGAGTTCAAGGAAGATAGTATACAAACTATAATGTTCACATTAGGTACATTTCTTGTAATGATTTGTCTAAAGGGTTTCTTAGTTGAAAAATGGCGTTCTTATGTGTTTATAATTCTCAATGTGATTTTATTAGCCATTCTTTACATGTCAATGAATCCAAATTATTGTAGTAGTAGAAATTTAGAAAATGAAAGCAATGTTGGAGATGTCAAAAATGATGACAAAGAGAAGAAAAGGGTATGTGAGATTTCTCAAGAAATTGAAGAAGATAAAGAATGTCACAAAATACAATGTTGGAATAGTACTATTTCTAGTACTAGTAGCATTCATCATGTTCATCATGTTGATGTTGAGAATGAGATTGATGAGAATGATGAAGAAGAAGAAGATGAACATGTGGAAGTGTTGTCTAAGGAAGAATTGAATGAAAGAGTTGAAGCATTCATAGCTATGTTTAGGAGACATTTGATTTCAGATGATAAACAAGGTGAGAATTTTAGGCACCAAAAAACATCAAATTTGACAACGAAGATTCAAGTTTCTTGTTGTTGAGACTTATTAGTAGGTTCTAAAGAGAGAGCTAGAATTTTTTGTTTTATTTTTATTTGTAATTTTGGTCTAATTGATTAAGGATGTTTTGTTGGTACTAGATTGTTTGGATTGATGCAATTTGTAGACATATTCTTTACATTATTAATTATTAATTATTAATTATATCTTCACTTCACTCGAATTATCAGTGATAATTAATCTTATTAGTACTTATAATTGTACAACAGCTACTTTTTTGTAATTTAAATTTTCTCTTTTTTTGGTGAGTATGTAAATTTTCTCTAGGTTGCTATTAATTCGTAAAATAATAAAATAATAGGATATAATGGAGAGAAAATTCAAATTCTGAAATAAAATAATGATTTTTTAAAGATAATATGCGAATGAATATGAATTTAAATATTAATTTCTCCACTTTTCATATTTATAAATGCGCGAGTCTAATTTAAATAATAACTTATAAAACAAGTTTATCCAACTATATAACTAACAATTTCAAAAACATGATGGACACGAGGATTCTATAATCATTAACTAGCTATAGATTTAGACGAACATGACATGTTATACTCTTTAAAACATGATGGAAGACAATTTGTGAATGATAGGACAAAATACAATATAGCTCTCAAATACAAATACATAATTGCTGCTTTGAAAGATAGAGATCAAGAAAACCTAATGAGCACCACGCAGGTGTACAAGGTAAGATCTACAAACAAGACTAGTAAGAGAGGTCCATTGACTGAAATGCAACATCTAGTGAGTCTAATTCATGATGAGAATACATGTAGTGGTTCGAAAACAGGCCCAAAACAAAAGTTGTTACTGATATCTTTTTGACACATCCTAATTCAATGAAGTTGTTGAATATGTTTCATTTGGTATTGAATTTTTATTGCACATACACAACAAACAGGTAATGCCTTCCCCCATAAATGTAACTTTTCCTTTAATTGAAAACTGGAAAGCTGTTGATTAAATTTCATATTGTGTTGATTATTGAATGTACATACAAAACAAACACGTACCAACTTCCACTACTTGAGATTTTTGGTGTTACATCAACGAAGTTGGTGTTTTCGATTGAATTTCCTATTTGGAACAAGAAAGGGAGAAAACTTCACATGGACACTAGAGAATATGAAAGAGTTATTCGCATTTGAGAAGTTGCTATCGAATGTTGTGGTGGTCGATCGGAAACTCGCGTTAATGAATTCCATAGAAGTTGTTTTCCCATATTCCGTTTATCTGTTGAGTCTGTTACATATTTAAAAAATGTTAGTATGAAATGTAAGGACTATGTCGCACCTAATAGGCCAGAACATGTTATGAATCTATGAAACAAAATCATGTATTCAAATATGGAGTCTGAGTTTGTGGAACACTTGAAGCATTGAGGTAGTATGTGTTAATATTTCTTTATTTGTTTAGTAGGTGCACGAAACATGGTTGACACCCTATAAAAAATTGTCGGTGCATGAGCTAATAAAGTGAATCATTTTGGGAGCACGACAACAAATAGGTACATCGTTGTGACTTTGATTGTATTAGAATAATAATTATCAAATTATAACATCTTTTTCTAATTAAGTTTCTTAGGGTTGAGTTTGTTCATTGGAGACACAAAAATATGTTGACTACTAGTCGAAGAGATTTATGTAGAAGTTGAGATGATGTGAGCACCATGTTAAAGTTGCAAATAGGATCAATCAGAGTATCATTTCACAAAAAGTATTGCCAACATTGAGCATCAGTATAACACTTCATTTTACTCCAGATTGCGCGACTTCGTTTTAAGATATATAGTGCATATATCACGTTTCAAAGGAGATGGAAGGAGTAAAATTAGTTGGTTCTGAAAAAGATTCACGAGGTTGCTTCATTATAACTCGCATGAGTTACCTTGTGCGTGTCAACTTGCATATATTCAAATACAAGGTGAGTCCGTTCCATTAGAATTGATTCATATGTATTGAAAGAAATTAAACGTTGATGAGCATGAAGTCAGTCAAGAAGATAATGAGACACAATTGGACTTAGAAGAAGAGTGAGAAGAGTTGAAGAGGTATTTTAGTACATTAGATATAGTTGGCCAGAGGGTAATGAAAAAAATTGTTCGGGCACTAACACATTCATCCACAACTTCCATGCGTATAACACCAGAGAAGTATAAGCCAAAGAGGGGAAATAAAAAGAGTAAAAAGATTCAAGAGAGTGGTGTGCATTTTGATCTTTCACATTGGGAGTTTGCTAAGGGCTCGCAGGGAATTCAGACAACGAATCATGTACAGAACCAACTCCAAGTCAATCGTCTAGCCAGTTTGCAAGACATCTTTACTTGACTCAGTTTCCAGCTTTCTTACATGACTATATTGATGACATTGTTGATGTGGAGCTTGATGTAAATTGTGGTTTTTGTGCTATTGCAAATTTACTTGGATTGCATGAAGAGTCGTAGTCTTTGGTTCAAACACACTTAGATGGTGAAGTATATCAAAATCATCAATTGTTCTAGTATATTCTATGACACGGTCTCTGAAGTTAGGAGTTCGTCGCGAGTAACTACATTGGGAGTTCATGGTCGTGACAAATGCATGACGATTTCTGATACGAGTTATCATATTGCTTTTAGATACTGTCTCATATTGGTCTCGTTGTCTAAGAACCTTAACATCACTTTCTTCCCACTAGTGGTATCTCCATCCATGTTTGCGAAGCTTATTATAGTTGGTTTTGTTAACAACAATCATTGGATTCAGGTGAAGTTGAAACATGATTGTCCATTGCCCACTGACCGCTAGAGACAGAGCTGTAGTGAAGGTGCAAAATCATGAAAAACAATTGTCTTGCACCGATTTTTTTTTGAAAATTCCGATGTTTCTTCATATATTTTTCAAAAAACATTATATTTTTATCGGATATTTTGGAAATATCAGATATTTCTTCATAAAAACTCATAAACTCCAATATTTTTAACAAAAATCCTGTATATACTCATGTTAAATCCCATAAAACTAAAAAATTTGATATTATATAAAAATTCCAATAACACACGACACTTTTAAAAAAATCAGAAAAATTAAATAAGAGTACAATGGTTTAAAACATGACTCAAAGAGGTGTTATGAGTGAGAGGTGGCAGGACAAAATATCCAAAATTCTCCGTGTGCTAACTTACATAATTGCTATATTTTCTTATCATAAGAATTTTTTTCACTATGTGCCTATGTCACAAACCTATCACTACTAAGGCTAATGACTATTGAGCGGATTTGGTGTTACACGCCAAAACCAAAAACTCTCTAATTGATTCTAAGTTGGATAAGAAAATCATACCAACAAATAGTATTTGTGACAAAGCAACATTCCTTGTTTGTGTTATGTCTCCTCATCACCTTACACCACTCACATTTACATCTTGGCCTGTTATATTCTCTCATCATCACTACTTTACTCTTTCTTTGTGATTATCAAGTCCCCAAAATCACTAACAAAACTATCATTCTTGTTTCCACATGAAAACCACTTTCTCACATTCATTTATAGTCAAGTTTTCTAGTTCTTTACCTCACAACACTAAGCAAACAACAAGAAAATTTAGACTTCCAATATGGAGATGAAGAAAAGTGAATGTGAGAGAGAAACTAAAGAGTTCAATGAAGATAGTATACAAAGTATAATGTTCACATTAGGTACTTTTCTTCTAATGGTTTGTCTAAAGAGTTTCTTAGTTGAAAAATGGCGTTCTTATGTGTTTCTCTTCCTCAATGTTATTCTATTAGCCATTCTTTACATGTCAATGAATCCAAATTATTGTAGTACTAGAAATTTGGAAAATGAAAGCAATGTTGAAGTTGTGAAAAATGATGACAAAGAGAAGAAAAGGGCATGTGAATTTTCTCAAATTGAAGAAGATAAGGAATGTTACAAAAAACAAAGTTGGAATAGTACTAGTTCCAGTACTAGTAGCATTCATCATGTTGATGTTGAGAATGAGATTGATGAGAATGATGATGAAGAAGAAGATGAACATGTGGAAGTGTTGTCTAAGGAAGAATTGAATGAAAGAGTTGAAGCATTCATAGCTATGTTTAGGAGACATTTGATTTCAGATGATAAACAAGGTGAGAATTTTAGGCACCAAAAAACATCAAATTTGACAACAAAGATTCAAGTTTCTTGTTGTTGAGACTTATTAGTAGGTTCTAAAGAGAGAGCTAGATTTTGTTTTTTTGTTTTTTATTTAGTATTTTGATCTAAATGATTAAGGATGTTTTCTTGGTACGCACTACATTGTTTGGATTCATGCAATTTGTAGACAAGTTGTTTAAATTATATAAAACTCAATTGTTTTTATACTTTATACCGTATTATTATATCAAAATATTGTAAAAATGCATTGCATATATATAATATTTGCAATGCATCTTGACATCCAATTTGACACTAATATTTACATCAATTATTGTTCATTGTATTTAAATGGTGAAGAACGTTTTTTTTATAAACTTTAATAAAAAATAATATTTATAAAAATATTTTGATTTTTATAATTATTTTTGTAACATAAATATACGATTTATTATTAATTAATTTTATTATTGCATTATTATAAAAATATATGTTATTGATCACATATTTTACGTATAATTCATTAATTAAGTTTATTATTCCATTAAACAATAAAATATATCACATTAACCAAATACTGACATTAAATTATAAAATA
This sequence comes from Vicia villosa, assembly GCF_029867415.1. Lineage (NCBI taxonomy): Eukaryota > Viridiplantae > Streptophyta > Magnoliopsida > Fabales > Fabaceae > Vicia > Vicia villosa. Next base: position 985,868 of record NW_026705154.1, on the reverse strand, counting down.
TAATAACCAATCTTTAGATTCTATTAACCAAGTTCTGATATTAAAGTATGAAATATATGAAAGATAACAAATAAAATTAGTTAATGGAATGTAAAGACGAATTACTACATTTCATATTAACCAAATATTAACTTGGTTAATGTTATGCATTTTATTGATTTAATAATATATATGTGGCTAATAATATATATTTTTATGTTTAATGTAACAATAAAATTGATTAATGATAAATTTTATATTTGTATTATAAAAATAATTTTAAAACATATTATTTTTTATTTTAAAAAATTAAAAAAAAAATTATTCATCGTATGCTTAGATGTAAGTGTTGATGTCATGATATGGTATCAAAATAGCATTTTTGATACAATATAACTTAATATGCATTATAAGTGTAAGAGTTTAAAAGAAAAGCCGAACTTGTGGAAAAATGCGAAAAGTTACCAAATATTTTGAAATGTGTAAATGAAATAATTTTATTATATTTATTTTACTTATTTTATATTAAGGAGAATATAGTCATTCCACATATAATAATGTAGGGATGTGAGATATGGACTATGATTTGTTGTAGTTAAAGACTCTTTACATTTAGGGATTATAATTTGATCCAAATTCAGTAGATACCTGTAAAAAAATATCTATAATGGGTTGGTAAAAACCCACAAAAATATATACGAGCATGAGCTCGAGTAATTATCCACTAAAATAAACAGATATGAGTGCAGGTCTAGATATGAGTGCAGGTCTGAACACCTTAATACCTAACCTGCCCCATTCCCCTACACCATATATTCATATATTTTAATTTATATTATTTTTATAAAAATGTATGTCTATCAATTTCAAAAAATACTTCAATGTTAAACCATTACATATTTAATACATGCGTTTTTTTATTTCATAATCCAACAAAGTACTTTTTGAAAACTTTTTAATGTTCTTAAAAACTTAATATGATATGATATTTTATGATTGATCTATTTATTTTTATTAGAAATGCGGGTAACAGGTACAACACGCTACTTATATATCCATAGGGCACGCCAGCACGGGTATGTGTGCTAAAGTTGGTGTCCAAACGAGTATGGGCTCGAGTACATGGATTTTTTTCATCTGTAGATATAAGGAAGGATACTATAGTACCTTGTCTAGATTCTGCCTACTGTCATCCCTATTTGCAGTCATAAAGTCAAACTTTTTTAATTGTCTGATCAAGATCAAACGATTTTTAATTAAATTTAATATATATTTTTTATTATTATATAAAAGTAATGTTATTTATTTGAATCCTATAATTAAGATCCAACAATTATAAATAGAGTGAGTGCTTGAATGCGTAAAAAGCTGTTTTTCTTGAGATATAAGCATAGAGATGCTAAACAAAAAGGAGAATTTCTTTGTAGACCTCCTACTCTTCTTGGTCACCCGCGGCAAATTTTTCAGAATGCCCCTATATTTCAGAAATGCATCTCCGAAGTCAACTTTTTATGAAGAAAAAGGTGGTTTCGGAGATGCACTTCCGAAAACACTTTTTTTTTTTGGAAAAAATGTGATTTCGGAGATGCACATCCGAAATAAAGTTATTTTCCAGAAAAAAGATGAATTCGGAGATGCATCTCCGAATTCACCCCCCTTGGAAGAATTCAGATATGTACTTCCGAAATCTTCTCTGATACAGAAATCATGAAACAAACAACAACGCTTCGATTTATTATAAAGCATGAAAATTACAAACATCACATAACATAAAATTAAAGTTACATATTGTTAAACACAGATAGGTGAGGATGAGTCAACATTTTGATAACGTCGGCCCCCGATCTTTGAAGTTTTGCATCCAACTCGATCGTACCGTTCGAAAAAAATCGGTCGAAAGTTGTCCACAAAACCGCTAAATCTTCGTCGTTCTTGACTTCAAATGGGGTGAACTGAACGTCTCCCTCGTCGTGAAGCGAAGGCGAGCAGTACTCAAGCTTGACAACTTTCCGATTTTCCGGATATTGCAAGAGAGTGTTGAGCGACGTTATCAATTCCGCAAACGGCGTGTCGCGCGAGAAGCGAAATTGGAACGGCATCGGGTAGCCACTGCTGAAGTAGACAAACACAAGGTACGAGTAGGTTTGTGTCATTGTTGTTTTGTGGCTTGATGTTGATGAAAAGGAATGTAGTAGTATTTATAGACTTATTGGAGTAATAATGACCCAACAATCCTATCTTGCTTTCAGTGGATGTTTCGGAAATGTACTTCCGAAAACAGCCCAAAAACAATTAAATTTCGAAAATATATATCCGAATTAAGCAGAAACAAATTTGAAATTTGAGTCTTGAGCTGTGCAGTCTGTTTTGACAAATAATGACAAATTCAACCAAGCATAAGCAAAACATAAACAATGACAACATAAAGTATAGGTATATTATATATGTATTGAATCGGTTTGATTTTACATTCTAAACGATAATACATACAAAAAATGACACACACCCGGTCATTACAAACAAAAAGGGTCCGGTAAAAACTAAAATTCGCCGAACCAATCGGTGGCGCTTAAATCTAAAACCGGTAAGTTCTTCGACCGCTCTCTATTTTCCTCACGCTCTTGCTTCATCATTTCTTCAAACTCCGCCATTCTTTCAACAAAAGGATCCGACCAAGTATCCGCCTCATTTGTATGACGTGCCGTCCACTGACAAATGATGCGGCTAGACGCGTCCAAAGGCGTGCGACTATGAAGCAGAAACAATGTCTCCGAAAATCCAAATCTCGTCAAATCGACACACACCTGATACTTAAATTCAACGTTTTTTTTTTTAATTTTCAGAGCTTTCGGAAATGCATCTCCAAAAACACCCCACATTTAATGTTTTCGGAGATGCATTTCCGAATTCTGAGAAAATCTAAAAAAAAAATTACTTCAAAAATACATTTCTGAAGTAGGGGTATTTTTGAGTTTTCCGCAGGGGTTATTCCCTAGAAGGTCTACAAAGAAATTCTCTTATAAAACTCAAAATTTGCACAACCAAAAGGCCACTTATTAATATAGGGCCAAACAAACCCTTAAAACTCTAATGTGCTAAAGTCACTTTGGGCTTTATTATATTTTAAAGGGGTTACTTTTTTCACCCTATAGAGTGCGTCTCATATTTCTTAAAAGTCAAAAATATTATTGATGTATTTGAAGATACATCCTCGAATCGAATGGATTCAAAACACATAAATAAAGTCGTTGTAAATAAGTCATCTATTTAGCTCAAAATTATTAATAAATACTTTGGCTGAAATGTAAATCATACAATTATTATTTCTGATTTTTTCTTGTAGAACATATTTATTTATATAGTTTTTGTCATGTTTCATAGCTATTGAATCAATCGTAACATGTGTCAATTTATAATCATAATTATAGAGAAATACAAATATTTATAATTTTATATTTTGAAAATATTTATAATTATGATACTTTCACAATTTTAAAAAATTACGTTAAAGACGTGATTGCACTTGTATCTGACGTACTTTGATATTTATTCATACTAATATATATTTTTGAATAAAACGTTAATATTTCTCATTAAAAAATATTTAAAGAATTTATTAAGAATTAATATAATATCATGAAGAAAGTAGAGTTAGTGAAAAATATTATAAAAGTTTACAAATAATAAATTAGGCCTTAAATCAAAAATATTTTCAATGTAATAACTTAATTTATTAATATATAATTATAAAATAAAATCTAACAATACATACATACATATATATATATATATATATATATATATATATATATATATATATGAGAGTTGATCAATAATAAAATTTTAAATATTTTATTATGAAAGTTTGAGATGGTTGATAAATTTTTACTTGTCATAATCATTTTTGATAATACAAAATATTTTTTTTTTAAGAATATACATATAATATATAAAATCATTATTTTTTATAAATAATTAAAGGTAAACTGATGTAGGATAAAAATTTATATTATTGTGAATTAGTTCTAAACAATTAATTTTTGCAAGTTATTTTTTTATAAAATTGATCAATTACATATAAAAAGTTCATTGACAAGAGTAAAATTTGCAACCTCCTCCTAAAACATAATTTGTTGAGCTGATGTGCCCACTTTAATATACAATAGTCAATATTATTGAATTATGTCGCATAAACATACAAATCAACTACTTGTTGTTACCTATTAAATTTTAGATTAAGGTTTTCTTAACTTTATATTGAGTTGCTACCTTTGTTGGAACTCTTATTCAAAGAGTTTCAATACCATACTTCTCGAGGCAGTCTTTACTAAATCCATGGTTAGTGGTATAGTAAAGGGATCATCTAAATTATAGCTTGATCTAATATATGTGAGTGGGATGATTCCATCGTTAATCAATTTTCTCACAAAAGATTGTTTATGACCTATGCGCCTAGATTTTCTATTACACACTCTACTAAATGCTCTAGCTAAATTGACTTGACTATCACAATGTAACAACACTTTTGAAACGTTGTCTTTAGCCAATGAAACTTCTAATTGAAGGTCCCTAAACCATTCAGCTTCTTGACATGCGGAAACGAGAGTCACAAACTCTGATTCCATGGTCGAAAGAGTAGTATATGTTTGTTTCTTGCTCTTCCAAGAAATTGCACCTACATCTAGTATAAATATCCACTTAGTTGGAAATTTATGATCCCCAACACTCGATATTTAACTCACATTGGTATATCCTTTTAATTGGCAAGAAACCTACCATAATAGAGGTCGAGATTTTGGTTTTCAAAATATAATCGAAAATCCTTGTGATGGCCTTCCAATGCTCACCATTTGGATTACTAGTAAATCTGCTCATTTTCGGCATCCACGACCATATGTAGGTGGTCTTTATAAAGTTCTTCCAAGAATTTAAATCTAGCATGAGCACCTCTGGTGTTAGATACCTCATTTGCAGCATCAGTTGAATGAACTCTCAAATAGGTAACCATCATCTCATTGGCTTCCTCTCGATTGAGCCTTCTAGGGTCTAATAATTTTCCTTTAATGGGAAGATGTAGGAGATATTTGACGTCATCTAGGGTAATGGTCATCTCGCTAAGAGGAAGGTGGAAAGATGACGTATTTGAATGTCGTTTCTTTGCAAAATACCACCTCCATACCATGGTTTAGGGTCTTGTACGCAACAACACATAAATCGACAAGTCCATAGTAGCAGATAACATTCTTGAATTAGTCATCTTCGAGCTATTCCAAATCCAAAATCTTCCTTCTGTGGTTTATGGATTTTAAACATAAACGCTTTTGTAAAAAAATATCACTATCACTCGCGATTAAATTAAATTAAAAAAATAGCATTGACTCGTGGCCTTGTGGTTTTGCTCCTGGCCCTCTCTCGTCGTATAGACGCGTGTTGGGACACACGACCAAGTATAATTTTTTCCTGGTTGTTTTCATTCATTGTAACTGTAATAAAACTAGAAAATCACATCAAAATGAAGTTAGGCCAAATCCGGAGGCACATCTCCGAAAATCAGTTCAGACAAATTCTGGAAAAGCATCTCTAGATGATCTCGTGAGTTGCAGAAATGGATGAAACCCCATTAATTCCTTAAACTCCAACCAAATGGGAATCCATGTCTATACCAACTACCTATTTTGAATGTACTACTATCCAATGCATTTTAAACGATCTATGCTACCAAAATCATCATTCAAAGCTCAAATAAAGAAATGAAATGAGAAACTTACCAAATTAGAGTTGAGGACGATAGGTTTGAATGAAACGAATGACTTTGCAACAAATGCAGTAGAATGGATTAAGTGATCTTGAAAGATGAACTTGAACTAACTTTGCAACAAAAGAGTTCAAATGAGATTTGGAAGAGTTTGTAGCAAATGAAGAAGAAAGAGGGAAGAGTCTGACGCGAGTTTATGAATAAAATGCACCCGAAGATGCTTCTTCGCAAAACTCCGTGAAATTTGAATTAAGAAGATTTATGGAGACACATCTCTAAGGTCACCCTAATATTAATACGGAGATATATCTCCGAACTAAGGGCGTGTTTGGATTGGCGGTGAATAGAATTGATTTTGATAGAATTGAGTTTGGTAGAATTGATTTCAACAGAATTGAGTTTAAAAGAGTTGATTTATGTTTGGATGGAATGATATAGAAGTGATTGTTACTGATTAATGTTGTTTGGATAGTTTTAACAAAATTGATTTTGAATTGTATAATTACCAAAATCGTAATAAATTCTAATACAAATAAAAAAGAAAAGAAGTAATTGATGAAAATTAAAGAGGGTAAAGAAGGAAAATTTAAAAGAATTGTAATAAATAATATATAATAAATGTAGAAATGATTCTCCTAAACTCTAAAGTTAGGAAATGTAGCTTCAACTAGAATTGCTTTTGGAGGAGGGGAATTGATTTTGAAAAAACAAGAAAAAACAACCAATTTTCAAGTTGAAGTGGACTAGAAGTGCTTTTGGGGTTTGTAGAAGTCAATCCAAACATGGACTAAATTTTGGTAAAATAAAAATAGGTCAACAATTTTCATTCAAGAGTGTGTAAAAAAATATACGTTTGAAGATGCATCTCCAAATTTTAAAAACAACGGTCATTTTTCACTATAGGAGAAAATCACTCCTAAAGGTGAAAAAAGTAATCCTCTAAGAAAATATAACTTCCGAAACAGTAATATGGACCTAGCCAGTAATATAGAGTTATAGACCGATCAATCTTATTTCAAAATTCCCATGTGCCAACTTACATAATTACGAGATTCTCTTATCGTAAATGTTCTGTTCACTATGTGGTTATGTCACAAGCCTATCATTTCTCAAAGGCTAATGACTTTTAAGCTGATTTATTGTTGCACGCCAAAACCAAACACCCTTTAATTGATTCTAAGTTAGATAAGAAAATCATCAACAAATAGTATTTGTAACAAAGCAACATTCCTAGTTTGTATTATGTCTCCCCATCACCTTACACCACTCATATTCACATATTGGCTTGTTATATTTTCACATCATCACCACTTTACTCTTTTATTGTGGTTATCAAGTCCCCCACATCACTAACAAAACTATCATTCTTGCTTCCACATGAAAACCACTTTCTCTCAATGATTTATAGTCAAGTTTTCTAGTGCTTTACCTCACAACACTAAGCAAACAACAAAAAAATCTAACCTTCCAATATGGAGATGAAGAAGAGTGAATGTGAGATAGAAACCAAAGAAGAAGAGTTCAAGGAAGATAGTATACAAACTATAATGTTCACATTAGGTACATTTCTTGTAATGATTTGTCTAAAGGGTTTCTTAGTTGAAAAATGGCGTTCTTATGTGTTTATAATTCTCAATGTGATTTTATTAGCCATTCTTTACATGTCAATGAATCCAAATTATTGTAGTAGTAGAAATTTAGAAAATGAAAGCAATGTTGAAGATGTCAAAAATGATGACAAAGAGAAGAAAAGGGTATGTGAGATTTCTCAAGAAATTGAAGAAGATAAAGAATGTCACAAAAAACAATGTTGGAATAGTACTAGTTCTAGTACTAGTACTAGTACCATTCATCATGTTGATGTTGAGAATAAGATTGATGAGAATGAGATTGATGAGGATGAAGAAGAAGATGAACATGTGGAAGTTAGGGGTGGACATCGGTTCGGGCCGGTTCGGGTTCGGGCCCAAAACTCCAAACCGGCCCAACCCTCGGGTGAAAGAACATGGCCCAATGCAGTCCAATTGAGTTTTCGGATTACACGGGTTCGGATTGTTTCGGGTTCGGTTATACAGGTCGGATATTGTTGGGCCCAATTAATTTTTTTGTTGCGTTTTGGGCCATAATGGGCCAATTTTAAAAATTTTCAAACACTTTTTTTATATGAGCTGAGTTATAAAAAAAAAACTGACTAAGTTAAAGTCATAACACACACCCCCCCCTTAAATATGAGCTGAATGATGAATTAATCAGAATTCATTAATTTTTCAGATTAAAATTCAACCAAATTCTTATATTGCATAAGTTATAAAATAACCATATAAAATATTAGTTTTTGAGTCTACAAATATTTGCTCAACATTAATACAACCAATACTATTTTAATATAACAACACAACCAATTATATTTAATCAATTTCTTTTTCTCCAAGAGCTCCAATTTCTTCTAATTTCTTCCAATTTCTTTTTCAATCCTGCAACATATATATTCAGCAAGTCAGTCTTATAATTCCAGCAAAGAATTTTATCATTTTACCATTAACAGGGTTTAATGGAAGAATCAAGATAATTGTATTCTCACATTCAATATACAAAACTACAGGAGTAAGAGCAGCACTAAAGATGCTTACATAGCAGTAGCTGAAGATAGAGAAGCAGGAGTAAGAACAACACTAAGAGTTGTAGCTGGAGAAGGTGCAGCAACAGATGCAGGTCTACCATGTTGAAATGAAGATTTAGATTTTTAAACAAAACACAATATGTATAGATAGTTTAATTTCAAGAGTTTAAATAAAACACAATATGAAGATTTAGGACTGTTTTCTTAGTCTGTCTGTTATGTTTTTGTGTTTAATTTCAAGTGGAATCATGTTTACATTAGAAATAAAGAAGCATACTAACCATGAACTGAACTGGGTTGCCTACATTGTCTTGATTAATCCCTTTACTATATGGTAAAGCCAGGTGAGTTCCATGAGCATTAAGGCATTAAGATGCTAACCCAAATCTGCAACAAGTACACTAAATTCAGCAACAATCACATGCTACTTACTAAATTCAACTTACCCAAATCTGTTTTCCCCTACTTGTTCAGTATTCATCATATATGTTAAACCAGGATAAGCTGCATTCTATAAGTATTTCTTTCTATACTTTTTTCAGCACTCACATTCAAATATCACATTACAACCATTTACATTCAAATATCACATAAAACTTGGATGTTATAACTAAAAAAGATTACTAATCAAATTCAGTACACTAAGATGTTATAACTAAAGACCATAAGAAATGTTACTTATCAAATTCTGTACATAAAGCATTTGAGACTTCATTTAGAACCAAAAAGAGACTTTAATTCAACGTATACTTCAGAATGTAAAACACACCTCAACATGCAGAATAGACAGAGCAATATTGAGGCTGCAAGGTGCAGAATAGACAGAGCAATATTGAGGCTGCAAGGTAAAAGGGAATAGAAAATTAGACTACAAAGCAGAAGAATATTAGACTGCTGAAATAAAAAATAAAACTAAAGAGCTTTTCTTTGACTTACGGGCCAGAAACTTAGGAATGCTTATGGCCAGATTCTGCAGCGGAGGATTCGTTCCGATCCCTTTCCAATCAGCTATCTGTTACAGATATTAAACAGGTCTTCTGAACAAGTATTTCAAGGAAGATAATAACAATGGTAAAAAAGAGAAGAGATGGCTACCTTGATAGTTGATGCAAAATACACACATCTTTCAAAAGTCTCTTGGATCAAAATCAAAAATTGATATTCTTTCAAAAAGTGGTTGGTTGTGTTATTCATGGATTCAATACACACATCTCTGTAGCTCAGTTTCTTCTTCAACTGAATCCATAGACTGCAAGTGTTGCTGAAATGCATTCTGTCTAGCCACATGTGCCGGTACTTCGATGCTGGCAGCAGTTTCACAATGAGAAACAGTGGCTGCCATAGACTGGACAGATCCTTCAGCATTGTCATTGGCTTGTTTGTAAACCATGAAAATTTTGGAGAGATTGTTATTGATCTCTTCTAATAAATATTTCTTAGTTTCTGAAGATTCTCCATACATATCATTAAAGCACCAGTCCACATATCGTAACTTATATCGGGGATCAAAAATAACACCGAAATAGAGGAGTTGGTTCATCTTAGTGATATCAATCCAGTATTTCTTAAACTTATCCAACATGTCCCTAGCTACATTAGCAAACAATCCATTAAGGTCCATGTTTAATTCCTTAAGTTCAACGTAAATTCCAGCCAAGAACGGAAACGCCGTATGCAAGCTCGCTTTAGTGGAAACAGAAAAAACCTTTGTCGCTTCATAATAATTCTTCAAAAACTTAATAAAGACCCTGACATTATCCCAATCTTGACTAGTAGGGGGGAATCACCACCGTCAAAGAAATCCCTATAGTCTTCATCTCCATCTTCTAGCTTATCAAAAGCTTTTTCAAACTTCTCAGCCGCATCTAACATCAAATATGTCGAGTTCCATCGAGTTGAAACATCAAGACATACCGACTTCTTGCATGTAATCTCGGCATAACCCACACATTCATTAAACTTTAAAGCTCTATGGGGTGAAGATCTTACAAACCTAATTGCATTTCTAACACTTGCAATTGAGGTGCTAGCTACTTTTAATCCATCTCTCACGACCAAATTCAATATATGAGCACAACACCTCATGTGAAACCCAAATCCATCCAACAGAAGTCCATTCATGTTTCTAATTTTCTGCTCTAAATACTTAACAGCAACATCATTTGATGCCGCGTTATCTACTGTAATAGTAGAAATGTTTTTCAGCCCCCACTCCTTCAACACATCCTCAACCTTCTTACCAACTGTTTTACCTCGATGATTTGGAATAACCGCAAAGCTAATTATCCTCTTTTGGTATTGCCAATCCTTATCTATAAAATGGGCAGTGAGGGTTAAGTAGTTAAGATTTTGAACGGAAGTCCAACAATCTGTTGTGATTGCCACCCTACTACAATCAGACTTGAATAACGCTCTCAACCTCACTTTTTCATCAAGATATATCTGAAAACAATCCCTAGCTATGGTTCTCCTTGATGGTATAGTAAATTGGGGTTGCATTTGGTTACAAAAGTACTTGAATCCCCTTCAACTGTAATAAATGGCTTCTCATCTAAAATGATAAAGTAAGCCAACCCCTTTCTACAACCTAAAGGATCAAACCTAGAAGATGTTGGAACCAAAACACCTCCCTGAGTTGTTGAATATGTCAATACGGTTTGGGTAGGGTCGGTTGAGAGGTTTAACGGATACTTAGGACATGTTTTCATATGACTCTTTAAGTTTGACGTTCCATGTTTCTTAGAGTCACACATGTACTTTTGATGACAATACTTACATGCCGCAGTAGCGGGATCACTATTAGGAATAAGATTAAAGTGGTCCCATACCTCAGACCTCTTTCTAATAGAATTTGCATTAGCTCTTCTTTTCTTCCGACTAATAGGAGGAAGTGGTGCGGTTGGTTCAATGGGTGCTGTTGCTGTTGGAGTGTCTTGCTCCATGACTGTATCATTAGGTTGAGAAGGTACAGCTGCAACATTTTTAAAAAAGTTACTTTACATACACATTCCTAAACTTAACATTCACATTGATACAAGCATTTCTACACATTTATATTTTCTAAAGATCACCAAATAAACAATTCTCTAAAACAATAAGTACACTTATTACCATGCCATAGCAGCTCTGCAAATTTATAGAAAAATAGTATATTGAAATTCTTACTATATAGTAGTACAAAATGATTACCATGCCATTCTAACTATTGAAATTCACACTTAAACAAAATAGCTACCATACATACACCATATATAGGCCATAGCAACCAGTAAAGACCATAGTTACCATATATGTGGGACACGGCTCTTCCAACAAAAACCAAAGGTACTGATCAATGAAAAAAATAAGATAATATACTTAATGGACCATTTTTCTTAACATTATAATTTGATACAAACAATGATATATTATTTAATAGACAGTGACTTAACATAGACAAGTTCAGAAACTAAATAACCTACTACATACATTAGACATAATCTACACTTACAATGATCTTGAAAGCTCCTAGTTCCTTGTGTGTTCCCATCAACATGAATGTTTTGAACTCCTTGTGTGAATTGCATCTTTTCCTTGGCCAAACAAATTTAAATATATACATTAGCATAAGGTAATATCACAAGGTAATCATCAATTAAAAACAGAAAATAAAAATCAACAAGAAAAAGATTGAAAAATTATGACAATCACCTTGTATTAAGTGGAAGAATCCTTGAACCAAAATAAAACTCTGAAAAGACAAATAATATTCAAAACATTAGTTAACAAAGTAACAACATGGTCTAATATTCAAAACATTAGTTAACAAATGCATAAAAATCTGAAGAGTAACATTATCGAAAACTTCCAAGTAGTACCTGTTGGTTACAACAGCATTGAAAACGTTCTTGAGGGTATGTTCGCCATTGAAAACGTTTGTGTTCTGTTAAGAAGGAAACATTGTATAAAAACATCATTATTATCGGAAATACATTACAGAACTCATCGAGTCTACTAACAAAGAAAGAAGAAATTATATGGATGAAGAGAGAGAGAGAGAGAGAGAGAGAGAGAGAGAGAGAGAGAGAGAGAGAGAGAGAGAGAGAGAGAGAGCTTACATAGAGCTATAAGGAGAGAACGAAAAAACCAACGGTGGCTTGGTGGCTTGAAGTTCAACGAAGGGATGATGTTGAATAGCGGCGGCGAAAACCCTAGAAACTCAGAGAGAAAACAAAGACTGATTGAAGAAGTGAGAACATGAATAGGTTTTTGAAATTGGGCTAACTTGGGTCAAATGTCTGGGCCTTAACATAAACTGATTACTAATTACTAATATAATAATAATAATAATAATAATATTTTTATTCCGGTCGGGTTCGGATTCCGACGGGTGAAATATTTAAAACCGAATCCGACTGATGTTATCCATTGAAACCCATATAAGTGAACCGATAAAAACCGAAAACCGCATTAAACCGACCCGTGGCTAATAAACTCTTTCGGTTCGGTCGGGTAATACCGGGTGGTCTTCATTTGTCCACCCCTAGTGGAAGTGTTGTCTAAGGAAGAATTGAATGAAAGAGTTGAAGCATTCATAGCTATGTTTAGGAGACATTTGATTTCAGATGATAAACAAGGTGAGAATTTTAGGCACCAAAAAACATCAAATTTGACAACAAAGATTCAAGTTTCTTGTTGTTGAGACTTTTTAGGTTCTAAAGAGAGAGCTAGATTTTGTTTTTTGTTTTTTATTTGTTATTTTGGTCTAATTGATTAAGGATGTTTTCTTGGTACTAGATTGTTTGGATTGATGCAATTTGTAGACATATTCTTTACTTTATTAATTATATCTTCACTTCACTCGAATTATTTAGTGATAATTAAGCTTATTAGTACTTATAATTGTACAACAGATACTTTGTTGTACTTTAAATTTTCTCTTTTTTTTGGTGAGTATGTAAACTTTCTCTAGGTTGCTATTAATTGGTAAAATAATAAAATAATAGGATATAATGGAGAGAAAAATTCAAATTCTGATATAAAATAAAGATTTTTTAAGATAATATGCGAATGAATATGAATTTAAATATTAAAGTGTCTACTTTTTCATATTTATAAATGCGTGAGTCCGACCATTAAAAAATTTGATAAATAAAATAAAATAATGACTTATAAAACAAGTTTATCCAAATCTGTAACTAACAATTTCAAAAGCATGATGGACACGAGAATTTCGTAATTATTAACTAGCTATGAATTTAGATGTACATGAAATGTTAGACTGTTTAAAACATGATGGAAGATTGTTTGTGAATGATATGACAAAAGACAATATAGCTCCTAAGTACATATTTGTTGCTTTGAAATATAGAGATTTTGAAAACCTAATGAGCATTATGCAGGTGTACAAGGTATGATCTACAAGCAGGACTAGTAAGAAAGGTCCATTGTCTAAAATGCAACATCTAGTGAGTCTAATTCATGATGAGAAATACATGTATTGGTTCAAAAACAGGCCCGAAACAAAAGTTGTTACTAATATCTTTTAGACACATCCTAATTCAATGAAGTTGTTGAACATGTTTTATTTGGTGTTGATTTTTTATTGTACATACAAAACAAATAAGTAATGCCTTCCCCCATAAATATAACTTTTCTTTTAACTGAAAACTGGAAAGCTGTTGATTAAATTTCATATTGTGTTGATTATTGACTGTACATACAAAACAAACATGTACCAGCTTCCACTACTTGAGATTGTTGGTGTTACATCAACGAAGTTTACGTTTTCGATTGGATTTTCCTATTTGGAACACGAAAGGGAGGAAAACTTCACATGGACACTAAAGAATATGAAAGAGTTATTCGTATCTGAGAAGTTGCTACCGAATGTTGTGGTGATGGATTGGAAACTCGCGTTGATGAATTCCATGGAAGTTGTTTTTCCATATTCATTGTATCGGTTGTGTCTGTTCCATATTTTAAAAAAATGTTAGTATGAAGTGTAAGGACTATGTCGCACCTAATAGGCAATAAGATGTTATGGATATATGGAACAAAATCATGTATTCGAATATGGGGTCTGAGTTTGTGAAACACTTGAAGCATTTTGAGGTAGTATGTGTCAATATTCCTTTATTTGTTCAGTATGTGCACGAAACATGGTTGACACCCTATAAAAAAAGTTTGTCGCTGCTTGAGCTAATAGAGTGACTCATTTTGGGAGTCCGGCAACAAATAGGTACATCGTTATGACTTTGATTGTATTACAATACTAATTATCAAATTATAACATTTTTTCTAATTATGTTTTTAGAGTCGAGTCTATTCATTGGAGACACAAAAATATGTTAACTACTAGTCAGAGAGATTTATGCAGAAGTTGGGATGCTGAGAACACCATGTTAAAGTTCCAAATAGGATCAATCAGAGTATCATTTCAAAAAAATATTGCCAATATTGAGCATCAATGTAACATTTCATTTTACTCTAGATTGTACGACTTCGTTTTAAGATAGTGTATACATCATGTCACAAAGGAGCTGGAAAGAGTAATATTCGTTGGTTCTGGAAAAGATTCACGTGGTTGCTTCATTATAACTCACATGAATTACCTTGTGCGTGTCAACTTGTAGGTCTTCAAATACAACGTGAGCCCGTTCTATTAGAATTGATTCATGTGTTTAGAAAGAAATTAAACATTGAAGAGCATGAAGTCAGTCAAGAAGATAATGAGACATAATTGGACTTAGAATAAGAGTGAGAAGAGTTGAAGAGGTATTTCAGTATATTAGATATAGTTGGCCAAAGGGCAATGAAAAAAATATTCGGGCACTAACACATCCATCCACAACTTCCATGCGTATAACACTAGAGAAGTACAAGCCAAATAAGGGAAATAAGAAGAGTAAAAAGATTCAAGAAAGTGATGTACATCTTGATCCTTCATAGTGGAAGTTTGCTAAGGGCTCGCAGGGAAGTCAGACAACGAAAAGATCATGTACAAAACCAACTCCAAGTCAACCGTCTAGCCAGTCTGCAAGACATCTTTACTTGACTCAGTTTTCAGCTTTCTTACATGACTACATTGATGACATTGTTGATGTGGAGCCTGATGTAAATTGTGGTTTTTGTGCTATTGCAACTTTTGGACTGCGTGAAGATTAGTAGTCTTTGGTTCAAATACAGTTAGATGGTGAAGTATATCAAAATCATCAACTGCTCCAATATATTCTATGACACAGTTTCTGAAGTTAGGAGTTTGTTGTGAGTAACTACATTGGGAGTTCAGGGTCGTGACAAATGTATGAAGATTCTTGATATGAGTTACCCTATTGCTTATAGACACAATGTCATATTGGTCTCGTTGTCTAAGAACCTTAACATCACTTTATTCCCACTAGTGGTGTCTCCATCTATGTTTGCAAAGCTTATTGTAATTGGTTTTGTTAACAATATGGTTCAGGTGAAGTTGAAACCTGATTGTCCATTGCCTCCCGTCACTGACCGCTAGAGACAGAGCTGTAATAGGTGCAAAATCATGAAAAACAATTGTCTTGCACCAAATTATTTTTAAAATCTGATATTTCTTCATATATTTTTCAAAAATTATTATATTTTTATCGGATATTTTGGAAATATACGATATTTCTTCATAAAAACTCATAAACTCCGATATTTTTAACAAAAATCCAGTATAAACTCATGTAAAATCTCACAAATTAAAAAATCGATATTATATGAAAAAATCCAATAACATACGACATTTTTAAAATAATTAAAAAAAATTAAATAAGAATATAACGGTACAAAGCATGACTTAAAGAGGTGCCAGATATAAGTAAGAGGTGGCAGAATAAAATATCCAAAATTCCGCACGTGCTAACTTACATAATTGCTATATTTTCTTATCATAAGAATTTTTTTCACATGTCACAAACCTATTACTACTAAGGCTAATGACTATTGAGCGGATTTGGTGTTGCACCCAAAACCAAAAATTCTAAATTGATTCTATGTTGGATAAGAAAATCATACCAACAAATAGTATTTGTGACAAAGCAACATTCCTTGTTTGTGTTATGTCTCCTCATCACCTTACACCACTCACATTCACATCTTGGCTTGTTATATTCTCTCATCATCACTACTTCACTCTTTCTTTGTGATTATCAAGTCCCCAACACCACTAACAAAACTATCATTCTTGTTTCCACATGAAAACCACTTTCTCAATTCATTTATAGTCAAGTTTTCAAGTTCTTTACCTCACACCACTAAGCAAACATCAAGAAATTGTTAAACTTCCAATATGGAGATGAAGAAAAGTGAATGTGAGAGAGAAACTAAAGAAGAAGAATTCAATGAAGATAGTATAGAAAGTATAATATTCACATTAGGTACATTTCTTCTAATGGTTTGTCTAAAGAGTTTCTTAGTTGAAAAATGGCGTTCTTATGTATTCCTCTTCCTCAATGTGACTCTATTAGCCATTCTTTACATGTCTATGAAGCCAAATTATTGGAGTAAAAGAAATTTAGAATATGAAAGTAATGTTGAAGAAGTTAAAAATGGTGACAAAGAGAAGAAAGGAGCATGTGAATTTTCTCAAGAAATTGAAGAAGATAAAGAGTGTTACAAAAAACAATGTTGGAATAGTACTAGTTCTAGTACTAGTACCATTCATTATGTTGATGTTGAAAATGAGATTGATGAGAATGATGATGGAGAAGAAGACGAACATGTGGAAGTGTTGTCTAAGGATGAATTGAATGAAAGAGTTGAAGCATTCATAGCTATGTTCAGGAAGCATTTGATTTCAGATGATAACCAAGGTGAGAATTTTAGGCAACAAAAAACATCAAATTTGACAACAAAGATTCAAGTTTCTTGTTGTTGAGACTTATTAGTAGGTTCTAAAGAGAGAGCTAGAATTTTAATTTTTTTTATTTGTTTTTTTAGTGCAATTGATTAAGGTGTTTTCTTGGATTAATGCAATTTGTTTACATTATGTATTATTTCTTTACTTCTTTCAAATGATTAGTGATATAGTTAAGCTCATTAGTACTTATAATTATTCATTTATAAGTTACAATAGATACTTTGTTGTGATTGAAACTTTCTGTGCATTGCTATTAATGGCTTACAGTTTAAATTTATCTGACTATGTGTTACTATGAATTATAAAAAAAACATTTCTTTTTAAAATTTGGAAATTGTTATTTTATTTAAATAAATTTTAGAGTTGATATTTTGAAAATGCAAATATCTATTTTTTTGTGAGGTGTTAATATCTATTTTAATGTTAAATAAAGACTTCCAAATTTTTAAATTAATAAATTTAACCTTTTTCTTAATTTACTTTTTAAAGTTTTTACAATTTAAAAAAATTATTATTAAAATCTCTGAAAATCGCAACAATTCAACGAAAAAGCAAAATTGTACAAATTTTCCATTATTACCATTTCAAAACAAAAATCAACCTATATTTTCTTTAATTTTTTTTGTTGTTAAATGCAATAAGTTTTTTCTTTACCCACCTCCCTATGGGGGTCACCCCCAGCGAAAACTCCACTTTACCCCCGCTTCGGAAATGCATTTCCGAATTTTTTTTTTCTAAATTTTTCCAGACTTCGGAAGTGCATTTCCGAAAAAATCCAAAAAATTGAAATTTTGATTAATTCGGAGATAAATCTCCGAAAAAACAAAAAAAAATAAAAATCCCAAAAATTAATTTTAGGATATTAATTAATTCACATATCATAAATTTGATATAATTTATGAGTAACGAATAATAATAATTATATATTTTGATATAATTTATGAGTTATGAATAATAATTATTATATATTTATATTCTGATTCATATTTTAAAATTTAAAATAATTTTAATTAAAAAAATTAAAATAATTTCACTTACAAAATGAGTTATAATTTTTTACTTATATATTTGTATATTTATAATAATTATTATATATTTACAAAAAAAATTAAAAAAAATGAGTGTTTTAATTTATATATTTATATAATAATTATAATAATTATTATATATTTATAAAAATTATTATATATTTATATATTTATATAATAATTATTATATATTTATTATAAATATATTTATATATTTATATAATAATTAAAAAAATTAAAAAAATGAGTATTTTAATTTATAATAATTATTATATATTTATATATTTCACTTACAAAATTAATAATTATTATTATATATTTATATATTTCTATTCTGATTCATAATTAAAAATGAGTTATAATTTTTTATTTAGTTTAAAAAAATTAAAAAAAGATTTTGTCTTAATTTTATTTAATGAATAAATTTTATATTTAACTCTATATAATTCAAAATTTACTTATGAAATTAAAATGTTTTTGATTTATATAAGTTAGTAAAATAATTTTTAACTTTAAAATTGTTTAGGAAATTTTGATTCACCTTGATTTTATTGATTCACCTTCATTTTATTGATTCACCTTGATTTTATACCTATTAATTGTATTGATTCACCTTGATTTTAATTTTTTAATAATTATTGAATTCTTTCGGAAGTGTATATCCGAAACATTCCAAGACCAATTTGGCCTTGGAATATTTCGGATATGCATCTCCGAAGACACCCCTCTCCCAAAAGGGGGTGTTTTCGGAAATGCATCTCCGAAAACTCAAAAAAGGGGGTGTTTTCGAAAATGTATCTCCGAAAACACATTTTTTTCGTGTTTTCGGAAGTGCATTTTCGAAAACACCTTTTTTTCCAATAAAAGTACGTTTTTGAAAATGTATTTCAGAAAAGGGGTATTTTGGTAAATTCGTCAGAGGTGACTAAGAAGGTTAGGAGGTGGGTAAAGAAATTTCCAATGCAATATTGTCTGCATTCTTTAAAAGAATTGCTTAACACACTCTAAAGATGCTTTCACACCCTCGTGAAAAATTAAAACTACTTTTAAAATTAAAAAATATATTTTCGAATGGACTTTAGGTACACTGAACCCATCTACTTTTGAGTCACTATCTAATTATTTAATTGAATTTAATTCAAAAATACATCTCCGTAAATCTTACGGAGTTGTACTTCTAGAATATACTGAATCAGAAAGAAATGCATAAACAAAACAAATGCAGAAATGAAGACAAAGTAATATCGATAACATAAAAAAAATTACATAGATAATCGTTAACATAAATCACACATTATATTTGAAAATCAAGATGAACATTTCAACATCTTCATAATATTTTCGATCGATTTCACAATTGTCGCATCCAACTTGATCAGACCTTCTGTGTTGTTGAAGTAGACATATACGACATGCAAAATTATGTTCATTCTAGTGTAATGTGATTTTGTAAGAAAATATGAGATGAGAGACTCATATTTATATAACTTCTAGGCCAATATTGACCTTAGACATTCTATCTAGGGGTGGCAAACGGGCATGCCCGCCGCGTTTAGGCCTGCCCAGCAAAAGCCCGCGAAAAAACGAGACGGGGCGGGGCGGGCATATTGAAGAGTGCGGGTCTAAAACCTTGTCCCGTCCCGCAAAAAGTGAGGGCAGGGCGGGGAAAGCTCGCGGGAATTGAACCTTTTAGGTCTAAAAATAGTAAAATTGTATGAAAAAGCTCATGCCCGCAAAAAAATGGGACGGGGCGGACACATGAAAGAGAGCGGGCCTAAAACCTTGCCCCGCCCCGCAAAAAAATGCGGGTAAAACAGGCTTTCCCAGCGGTCCGGGCCCGTTTTACCACCCCTAATTCTATCCATGTACCATGGAAAATTCTGGAAATGCATTTTCGAGACCACCCTAACCTGATATTACAGAAATGCATTTCTAGAACCACCCAACATAGAATCAGTTACAGAATTAGTATCTAGATTAGAATGGAAGTATTTTGGAAATTTAAAAATATATTGAAATCTTTGAAAATGTATATATTTGACTTCATTAATATAAAGACAAGATAACATACAAAACATGTCTAATAACATAAATACATTGTCGAATAAAAGCTAAAATGAATCGAAACATGTGTCACCGTTCAAATCTAGAGTGATTGTGCCTTTGAATTTTGTTTAATTCTTTCTCTTTCAATCTTGTTGAATGAGTTGTCCACTCCGGTGAAGTTAGTGGTATATGGCATTCCGATTTCAAATAAACTTAAACAAAGTGTCACATTTTTTAGAATCATCTAATACACATAATACGATCATTTGACTTTTGAGTTGGGATAGTGTGTAGTGGAAAAAATGTTTATGAGAAACCATATCTTTTTAGATCAATACATACTCTTTCATACACACTTGATATAAGATTACTCATTTCAAGGAAGCGCGTCCATTTTCTCTCCAGTACCGGTCCACTAATGCAAGGAACAAGAGATTCATAAATTGCATAAAAAAATTTCCCGTATAGTCGTGTGTATGATTCTTTATGACTGTTTAATTCTTTGATAAGATGTCGGCGTTTCAAATTCCCGCTTCACAACTCCGAAAATGTACTTCCGAAAGTTTCACCGGATTGTTAAATTAGAAATATTTTTTGGATCAAACTCAATTAGGACGTGTTTCATGGAGACTCAGGCTGCATCCGAAAGTGTATTTCAGAAACTTGGAAGATATTTTTAGATTTGCATATGATGTTTTTCTACCAGGTGAGATATCAAGTGGTTCCGTTCTCCTTCATATCACAGTTGCGGAAGATCGAACCGTAACTCTTCTTACCAACGCCAATGACTACTAGACTAACTAACAATTAATAAGCAATTCTTTTTTAAATTTGTGGCATACCTTATCTTTTTGTCACTCTTTAAAAATGTGGAAGGGTTAAAATTATTATTTTATCCTTTTTTATTTGCAGAAAAATAGAATTGCAATTTATTACATATGCATAATATTCAATTAGTTTAGTGTAGAATCTTATCAAATTCTTAATGACACATTACTGTATCAGAAGGTAATAAAAAGAAAAATATTAAACGCAAAAGAAAACAAAAAATGTGGTGCTCATCCTGGATTTTATAATGAAACTATTGCTGATAAATGTCGTAAAAGTGCATAAGTGCGTATTATATTTATCAACAAAAAGCTAGATTTTATGTTTTTATAATTTACAGTAAGTTTGGGTTTTACTGTAAATTTGCATAATAGGCTGTAAAAATTTGCTAAATGTTTTGAAATGTATAAATAAAGTAATCATTTATATATTGTTTAAATAAAATATAGGATGTGAGGTATAGGTGGTGGAGGGCAGAATAAAAAGGGAATTGTTAATCTCACCATAAGTATTGGAAAAGTCCTCTATGAAAATTTGAAATTGAAATTATGATTTTTGATATGTATTTTCGGACGTATTTTTTGTTTCATCAAAATCATGACCACCACTTGAGTTGAGTTCCATATTATATTTAAAGTTTATTTTGAAGATGCATTTCTGGAACAACTCCATACCACCCTATGCATTTCTTAGTGCAACACCCTATGCATTTCTTAGTGCAACACTCTATTTTGACATAAATTATTCCAAAGATGCATTTCTGTATGCACATCAGACATAATCTGGAGATTCATTTCCAAAACCACACCTGATAGTAATTTTAACATTGATTTAAGTATGGTTTGATGAATTTGACGAGATATTATATCTATACTATCATCATACAATAGATACGATAAAAAGGACATATATAAACTATAAAGTAATAAATTCAGAGTACAAACGAAGTCAAAATAAAATACAATCCATAATAGTTCTCCTAATATAAGTATTAGAAACTACTGCGTATGACGGACTCGGCCCCCTTTGTTCCTACGCCGCCTCCTGTACTACAATGCCTCACATTCTTCCCCATTATGATATCTACAACGTCTCTGGCCTCAAAGCCATATGAAAATATTCCTCTATCAATACTCGTGTGTCCAATTTCCATGATACGGCGACATCTAGGAAAACATATCAACAATATGATATGCTCTTAGCCTGCTTCTCCTCTAGTACCGCCTGATGAGCTGGCCTAGGTGGATCTCCCGGAGCATCTTGTATCATATAAGGATGTGACACCCTGAAGAACCATTTGATGTAACTTTCTGCATAGCTCTAGTCACTAGGAGTTATGGTACTATGTGTCTCACCCGTACTGGATGATTGAGATAATCATCAAACATAGCATCCATATATCTATGTGTCATAGCGGGATGAGCATACACAAAAGGGTCTATGAGAATAAATTTCCTATAGCCGAACTGCGACATGATAAGCTCAGGCATATGAGGATAGACGTGAACCATAAGTAAACTATCTCGAGTATAAGGGTATGTTGTCAAAGGGACGTGTCTCACGGTGGGTGACTGTAAGTATGGAAATGTATGTCCTCTGCTACCAAGTGGTCAAGATACACTCGGTACGGCTCCATCGCCTAATTCCCTCTAAGTCGGAAGAATGCAGAAGCATGTGGCATATCCTTAGTGTATTGTTAAGTGTCTACTGTAGTTAGTTTTTCTTGTAGAATTGTGTCGCTTTTTAGCCCTTTTCTATGCTTTTTAGTAAAATAGCTTATTGTAAATAAGTGATTTTGGCAAATGTGAATATTTGATATTTTTAATGCGCTCTCTAGTGTTTTAGTGTTAGGTGATTGTAAAAGTGCAGAAAAATTGGGAAAAAAGCTGAAGAATCGAGGTTTTGGATGACACTGTCAGTGTTTGTGAAAGCTCGTTGGGCGTGTTGGAGGCGCGTGGCTTGGAGGCGATGAGCTGCCCGACGAGCTGGAGGCGAAAGGGGTGAATTTTTGGCCTCGTTTCTGCCTTGGAGCGCCCGACAGAGCATTAGGCTCGCCGGGCGGAAGAAGATATTTTGTTCCCCCATTTTTGCGCTACTGGTGGTCACGTGGGAGTATTAGTGGGTTCCGCCCGGCGCTGCTTTTGGGCCGCCGGACGAATTTGTGCAGAAAGCCCATGCTATTTTAAGTACTTTGTAGATATTTGGAGATCATTCCATCTTTTGTTTTCTCTCTCTTGACATAGAAATCAACCTTTGCTGTGTAAAAGCCCTAAATCTTCCATTGTTAACTAAAATCAAGTTTTTAACTATCAATCTTTGAGACTTTAAGTTTGATGTTCATAAAGCTTGATTGTTTACTTGTTGCTCAAGTCACCATGGAAATGGGTGGCTAAATCCTTCTTGGTGTCAAGATTAGAGGTAGATAATTTTTCTTGTAGTATGTATTTCTTTTGATCCTTTGTATGTTAACAAGTGATGATTAATATATGGTGAAAAACCTTGTGTTTATATGTATATGTGATTTGTTTTCTTATTGAGAAATAGTTTTCAAGTCTTGAACTAGGTTTTTCATCTATCAACAAATAAATTTTAGAAATAGCTTTGTGAGTTGATATTCACCTATATTAAGCTAACATATTGTGAGATTTGTGATTATATTTGTCATTTATGAGTTCACATGCTTTATCAAGAAAATACATATGAAGTAAATTATTAAATCCTAATCTTGACATTTTTTTTACCATCTTTTAAAACCACAAATCTAGTTTATCACTTCTTGTATGAGATCGAAGAGTTCCGTTACCAAAATCGAAACCAAACCCAAAGTAATTTTAACTCAAAACAATATAAACTATAGAACAGCGGTGATATCACATCAATCCCTGTGGAAACGATAAAATAAAAGTACTCCAATATACTTTCAACATGTATGTCTGAACATATGACCAACTGTATATGTGTGAGAAGTGCTGGAGGATTCAATCCTAAAAATGAAATAAATGAATCATTAGTAATGGTGTTGTAAAAGTATTATGCGATAAACAAAGAATAATACACATAGAGATTCAAAGAAGAAGAAGAATCATTAGTAATGGTCTGGTGTTGAATCGAAGAATAATCTACATAGAAATTCAAAGAAAAAGAGGAATCAATCAATGTATGTGACTGATACCATATGAGGAGATAAAAAAACTCAAAAAATTTATGATAAGCTTTAGCTTGAAGAAGATGAATACAAGAATGTGAGATATTGGATCGAACTCTATTGGATTGAAGGGTAGCTTCGAGGTTCGACAAGTTCGACAAAGATTAACATGCAGTCGAAGTATGGTCAAGCATGTAATTGTCGAAAATGCTAGGTTTGTTAGCATGACTAATTGGGTCTATTTGTTATGTCCTATTATTTAATTTAGCTTGTACCCTAAGTTAGCTTGCAATGGGTATCTGTGAAAAAAAACTCATTAGTTTAGTATGTTAGGTTTATTATAAATACCATACTAGTCTCTCATTATTGCATACTACAAATCCTAATTTAGGGTGAGAGGGTTATTTGTTATTCTTGTAACACTTGTAAGTTTGATTGATAGAGAAAGTAAAGAATAGCAGTTATAACCAATCTTTGTGTTCTTATTGCTCCCATACTTTTTCTTGCCCTTGTGGGTTAATTTCCAAAAGAAACCTATTATACTTTGTGATTTTGACATCGTTTTTCACAACAAATTGGTGCGGTGAGCATGGAGAAGATGCCTTCAACAAAGTAGGAGATTGAAAAGTTCACCGGAGTGAACGATTTCGGTCTATGGCACTTGATGATGAAAGCCCTACTGGTCTAGCAGGGTTGTTTGGAAACGTTGAAGGGAGCGACAACTATGGATGATGCTTTAACGGAAAAATAAATGACGACCATGATAGAGAAAGCCCATAGTGAAATCTTGTTGAGCCTTGGTGATAAGGTTCTTCGACAGTTATCGAAGGAGACAACGACATCAGGGTTATGGGTGAAACTTGAAAGTTTGTTGTTATACCCCAAAATTTGCCCGCATCTTTTTTCAAGAAAACTTCAATCTAAAAATTAAGAGTTTCACATAATCTTGGATTTTTATATCCTGATTTATGAATACTTGGTTTTTAGAATTTTTCTTATACGGTATTTTGGCTCGCTGTTGAATTTATTCTTACGCAAACGCCAATTACTGTTTATTACTTCACATACGCTATTTATTTGATATTTATTTACAGATAAATAGTACTGACGCAATTGGTACAGAGTTAAATCTTTTGCAGGCGCATAGTCCGGGGATTCAGACTGTACTGGTAACAAGTAAATTATTATTAATTTTTTTGTTTCCCACTAATTTTTGTACTATATTCCATTATTTTCAAAATCTCTTTTCAAATCTATTCTTTCAAAATCAAATCCTAACTTTATTATATACATCTCTCTTTTTTCAACACTATCATACACTTTCTTTCAAATCTCACTTCCACTCAAATTTACGTTTTGTACGGAATCACTTCATTCCCCAACGTCTCTATCCTTCTTTTCATTCTATAAATACCTCTCATTTTTTCCATAAAATCTCACATCAAATTCTAACTCATCTCTCAATTTCCCACTTCATATTCATTCTCTCTTCTTCCCCGACAAAAATGGCGAAGCGGATGGAAACGTGTTTTCTTATGATCATCACCGTCGTGGTGGTAATCATGTCCTTCTTCTGTCTGCATAGCCCTGAAAAATGTGGACCTGGGATGTTGACACTCCCAATCATCTACATGTTACTGTTTGTAGCATGGGTTATTAATCGTCATTCTTAAAGTTTGCCGTATCTCTTATTTCTTAATGTACCGTTTACTCGTCGTACTGTTCATTATAGTATGTAATATTTGTACTGTCAGTATTAAATGTCGTACTATTTGTCATATTGTTGCTTAATTGTCCAGATAATATTTTGTGTGTTTTCTGCCAGTTAAATATTTATTTTTCTGTGCATTAAATGATTTATTGGTAATTTTGCTCGCATACAGTATTTATTATTTATTTACTATGTCTGTATTTTACTAGCCACTCATGTAAATAAATTTTCATCATTAACACAAAACAAAAAAAAACAAAACAAAAACAACAAAAATATTAACTTTGACTGTTGAATTTTCACTTTAACTGCTACATGCCTGAACAGTCATTTGACAGTCAAACCGCCGACAGTGCAATTCTCCGTGTTTTGTACCATCAATCAAATCAAACTTTTGCATTTCAAAATTCCAAGATTTTTGTCCTAGAAGTCTTCTGAATATCACATGATTAGCAGAGACTCAGCACTGCACAAAAATCAGGTACGCTTAACTGTCTCCTACACAAACAGTCCCTAACTAGGGTTTTCTTGTTTTTTCAGGAGAACAAGTTTTTGAGACCTCAAATGGATTTCATGGACCTCCATATATCTCAAAGTACCATCATACAAATTTTCAAACTTCAATTCACTCAGACGCACAGTCAGCAGCTCAAACAGTCAACAGACGACCCGTTTGACCAAAAAGTCAACAGACAGTCAAAAATGAATTTTTTTTGTCAAATTCCATATTTTGTCAAAGGATTCATCATTTGATCATTGGTTGATCATAATTCATCAAGGAAAGATCAAAAATCAACAAAACCCTAAGTTTCAAAATTAGGGTTTTCTCCTAAAAAGTCAACTAAACTTTGACTGGTCATAACTCTCTCATCCTTCATCCAAAAAATTCAAACCAAATCTCATGTTGAAGGAAATTCAATTATCTTTCAAATGCAATTGGTCCCATGGTCATTAGATTCACCATTTGAAAAATATGAATCAAGACATTACAGGTCATTTTCAAAGTCAACAAAAAGTCACTTTTTTCAAAAGGATACACAAGGAGCATGGAAAATCATTTTGACATGAGACCAAAGACATTGGTTAGAGGACTCTTTGAGGTTTCCAAAAAGTACAAGATCTCCTTCATATGATAAAAATTGAAGGATTTATGCCTTGTTGAAGTTGACCATTTTTTGGGAAAATGCATGAAATCAACATTGATCAAAAATGTGTTTTTTCCAAATGGGGCCTAATTTCCATAATCCAAACATGTTTCCCATAATGAGAAGGGCCTCCCACGACCAAGACAAAGCCCACATCATTTTTGTTCCTTTTTTGGTTTAATTTTATCATATTTAAGATTAAATTAAAAAAGGAAATGGAAGGATAATGTGTAGCTTAGTTTCTAAGCATGACTCATCAAAGATCATTCAATATTCTGCAGCCAAGGAAGTACAGCAGAAGAGGTGTGGAAAATTCAAGCTATGGTGGCTTGAATTCAAAGCTACATATATTAAAAAATTCAAAAATTCAACAAAAGCACTTAATGCTTTTAGCTTAGTTTCTAAGCACTTACTTGCTTATATAAGGGCTATCACACTTCAGTAATAGAGGAGACACGAATTCAGAACCTAAGCCTTGCTTGTAACATACTTGTATCAACTTGAATTTTTTAAAGAAATCTAAAATTCGAATTTTAATTTCTAGCTTGTTTCAGTTCAAACTAAACACTCAAATACAATCCCCAAGCATCATTGAATACATTCCAATCAGTTTCAAGCCTTGGAACACTCAGAACCGTCCACTAGACCTCACGGTTTGCTCGAACTAAAACTTACAAAAATCTCATCACACATGCATATTTAACAAGATGTAGACTCATATTTAAGTTTAGTTTGGGGTTCTGATCATTTCTGGATAGTTAATTGCAGTTTGGTTGCATATACACGAAGATACCATTCTAGGGTTTGTGAACTCAATTTTAGGGCTTTTCGTTAGAAGCAAAATTAAGCAAAATTAATGGCATATTCGAACTCAGTGAATCAAGCCAAATCGAATGGACATGTCGCGCCAAATTTTTATTCATGTTTACCCCCATTCGCTATTTTGCAGGTTTAGAACTCATCTATTACAGCGCTTTTCTCATAAAAACGCTGTTAAATGTGTTGGCGAGAGGTTGAAGATGATGAGGTGTCCTCACCTCATTGGACAGAGCGCGCGCGTGTTTTTTTTAAAATAACTTGTGATTCTGTGTTTTGCAGGTTTTGTACACCTCGTGTTCCTCAAAATCTGAACCATCAGATCATGCCAGCAGTTTATCCAACGCATCAAAACGCGCACCCCCACCATGGACTTCATTTAATAACCACACCAGATCATTGTTTATATATTTTCTATTTTTATTTAATTTTCTTTATAAAATTATTTTAAAATAGTTTTAAAAATCCAAAAAATGCACAAAAAATGTTTTTAAGTTGATAAAATAATACTTTATTTTCTGATATAAAAATATTTTATTTTTCTTCATAATTTAAATATTTTGCATAACTAATTAGATAATATGTATATATTTATCTTTTAATTATTTTAACCAATCAAAAAATCATAAAAAAAAATTGTTCTTTATATTAAATATAGTTTATATATTATAGACTAATTTTGTACATATGTAGAATAATTTTCTCTTTAAGTTTTAATTATTTGTGTAATTATTTATATAATTATATGATTATTTAACTTAATAATTTCAAAATCAATTTCAAAAATTCCAAAAAAATTAGTTTTGTTTTAAAATTAATTAATAAGCATTTTAAACATATTTTGAACTTAATTTTTAGGTTTAAATTTTATTTCCATCTTTTTCTCATTTTAATTAAATTAATCATGCATTAATTCTAATTAAAATTAATCATCAAAAAATCCAAAAATATTTCTTTTATTTTCTTGCAATTTAAATTCATAGATCAAGTGTATAGGTTGTCAAATTCATGTAAATAGCGTAGTTTACATTCCCGCAAAATCGATGTAATAGCGTAGATTTACTTTCCACATTTTACATTTCCGCATTTTAATTTTCAGTACATATAAAACTGCGTGTATGCCAAAGATAAAATTGAATCGTTAGATCACTAACTTCAAAAATAAAATATCTGAATCAAAACACAATCACACTTGCACCTCTTAGTGTAATCCCTCTTTTACTCTTTTCAAAATCAGAATCAAATTCTACTGTTTCAAATGCAAAAATCGAACTTTCATTTACATCCGGTAAAAGGATAGTTTTCTAAAGGAAATAGGAAAAGACCTTATAACTTAGGGTAGACCTCCTAATTTGCTTGCTCAGATCAAAACAAACAAATCTCTCATATATCATTGTTTTTCAAAATAAAACTTTCAAAAAAAGACAATACTTTGTATATATCCAAACGAGGATCATTACGAAGTTAACGTTCTTTTTTCAAAAACATCTTTTGAAAGATAAAAACACTTTGTATACATCCGCACAAGGATCATTACAAAGGCAATTTACAAAAGTATTTGAAACCACATACAAGCATTTCAAGGCAATAGAGAAGTGATTCAAAAGAAGTGAGCTAAGCAAATTAAAGAGCCCATGGATAACCATGGATACAAAGGGTGCTAACACCTTCCCTTTGTATAACCTACCCCCTTACCCAGAATTTCTTAAAGGTCTTTTTCTGTTTCTTTTATAAACCTTTCCTTAATTGGATAAAATAAAAGTCGGTGGCGACTCTCTGATTTTCAAAAACACAAAAGCAGAAAGAAAAGAGTCAGTTCGCGTATCTCTCCGCGAAAGGTACGGTAAAAAACCGAGTGCATGACATTTGTACATGACCAAATCATTGGTAAATCGACTATACCTGAAGCAAGCTTTGTATCCATTCAAGATGATTGAAGATAAAGTGTTGGCTGAGCAGTTGGATATGTTCAACAAGATGATTCTCAATCTTTGAAATATTAATGTGAAGAGCGATGGTGAAGATCAAACGTTGTTGTTGTTGTGCGCTTTTCCTAGAACACATGTCCACTTTAAAGAAACTCTCTTGTATGGAAGGGATTCCCTGACCTTCGAAGAAGTTCAATCATCCTTGTATTCTAAGGACTTGGACGAACGAAAGGAGCATAAACCTTTGACGGTTGGTGAAGGTTTTTTTGTTAAGGGAAAATTCTTGCGAAAGGATGATAAGTTTGACAAGAAGAAAAGTAAACGTCAGCAAAAGTCTTACAGTGGCGAAGCATCTGATATTTAATGCTATCATTGTAAGAAGGAGGGTCACACAAGAAAGGTGTGCTCTGAACTCTTGAAAGATCATGGAGGTAAGGATAATGATAACGCAACCATTGTTCAAGATGATTTCGACTCATATGATGTTCTTGTGGTTTCGAGCAGTGACTCTAGTAAGGAGTGGATTTTGGATTCAGGTTGCACTTGGCACATGACTCCAAACAAAGACTTGTTCGAGGAATTATGTGATTAAGATGGTGGGTATGTATTGCTGGGAAACAACAAAGCTTGCAAGAATACAGGTGTCGGATCTATGAGATTCAAGTTCCATGATGAGTCAATAAAGTTGTTGGCTGAAGTCAGGTATGTACCTGATTTAAAGAGAAATTTGATTTCTCTTGGTGAATTCGACAAGAAAGAATATGTTTTCCAAGGAGAGAAAAGCATCCTAAAAGTCATGAAGGGGTCGAAGGAAGTCTTAAGAGGCATGAAGAAACAAGGCTTGTTTAGCCTTGAGGCTGAAGTTGTTGTTCGACAAATGTTGCATCCATGAAACTTTTGTTGAAGACACAAATTTGACACATGAGATTGGGCCATGTCAGTGAAAGGTGTAACGCCCGGAAAAATAATTATTTTCTTAATTTAGTCATTTGTGATGTTTATTGAAATTTTTGCTTTTTGGGACGATTTAGTCGGTATTAGTTCGGGATAGTGGATCGATATTTAATCGAAAATTTTAATATTTTTAGTATTAGAAATATTAATGAGTTAATATTTAGCTTTTTGAGAATTTTCCAAGTAATTAAGATTTGACCGGAAATATGAGACATTGAGTTATTAGAGGATTTTATCAATATTTATTTTACTATTTTATTTGACTTTATTTGGTGTGTTAATTAATAATTGATTGTTAGATAGTATAATAATTGATTATATTAATTAACTTGGTGTATATATCTGTGTCTATTTAATTATTGATGTTATTTAATTTAGTAACTAAAGTAGAATAATATATAGTATATATTTTATTGGGCTTATTTATTGGAGTTAGGAGTAAATAGAGGGTGTTATATTGAGGCCCACTATGACATAGTTAGTAGAGGTTTGGTTAGTGAGAGGTAACATTTTCTCTCATTTTCCCACGGATAGCAAAGAGAGAGGCTGAGAAAGAAAGAAAAAAAGGAAATAGAAAGGAGAAAGGGGAAGAACAAGAACAAGCTAGGGTTGAAGAAATTGAAGAGGTAAGGGGGATAATCCATTTTATTATGGGTTAGTATGATTGGGTCAATGGGTAGATTAACATGATTAGGTTTATTGTTGGTTGAAATTCAAAAATTGATGTTAGAAAAATGTTTGGATATTAAAAATTGATCCATTAATGAAATTAGGGAATGATTAAGAATCACGAATTGACATATATTGATACTATAGTAAGTAGATCCTGTAGCATTATATTCTTCTATTCCATGTATTGATATAAAAATGGCGATATATATATATATATATATATATATATATATATATATATATATATATATATATATATATATATATATATATATATATATATATATATATATATATATATATATATATATATATATATATATATATATATATATATATATATATATATATATATATATATATATATATATCAATACTGTGTTGCGGTTTCGTCTTGTATGTACCTTCCTGTAGCTTGTTCTTTTATATACTATGGCATTACCTTACTGTAGCGAGAGTATCCTGGCGTGGGAATTATCTTTTGATTATTGTAGCTTAAGCCTTATCACATATATCTTTATAACATATATTCCTTGTTTTTTTTTTATATTCTGTTTAGTGTTTAGGTGATACTAGTCTCCATGTTGGCACATGGTTTACAAAAGAGAATATATAATGATATATATTATAGAAATGAGATAGTAATAGTCCTGTTTGATCGAATAGCCGAATTAAGCGGTATAATTAGTTGTTCAGAATTTGATGAAAATTTACGTGGTAGCTAAGTTTAATTAGTAGATTAACATGGTTGTGTTGTTTTGTTGAAAATGTGATATTTACGAACCGACCGAAATAGTGTGGATTTAAATATTTTTTATATTAAATATTAGTTTTGGAATAGAAAATGAATTAGTAACTTGGAACTAATGTAGTGTAATTAATAATTAGTTGATTTACTTAATAGTTAAATTAATTTCAATAAGTATAATTGATTGGAATGTAATAGATATTGAATTGATTATTTGGTTGTCGGTAACTTACGGTATTTCAGAAAGTTGACCGTAATTATATTTTGGCTAAATACTAATGAGTTGATACTTGGTTTGGAAGTATATTCTTATATTTTGTTGGAAATATGAATTAACATGAGATTGTATGATTTACTAATGTTAATTGTATTTTGTGAATCATAATTGAATATTGTTTCTATTATGTGGATTGATATCAATGCGTTGTGAATGTTGTGTACAATTTGATATATAATTCATAGAGTTGAATTATTATGGGTATGCGGTTAGTTAAGATTGATGAGATAATCTTAATTGTATAGTTGTTTGGTAATTATACATTCATTCATGGCATAGTCGGCTTTATTGTGGAAGCGGTGAAACTGTGAGTTCACATGGTAATAGACGGTGATCCTTGAATGGAAATAGACGTAAAATACGTTGATCCTTAATTGGAAACATACGTGGTGGCTTTGATCTTGTCCGGATCGGAAGCGTGGCTTGGGTTCTAGATATTGAATCGGAAAGCAGTGAAACATTGGGTTCACATTGCGGTACCACATGCATAGTGTCACATATCTTGCATTGAGTCACATTAGAGTTATGCGATGATTGAATATGTGAAATTGATGTAGTTGTGATATGTGTATGAGTTTGATAATTGAAATGGGTGATGTTTGGATACATACTTGGTTAAATGTGTGAATATGTGATAATTATGGATATGTGCATAATTGGAAAGATAATATTGGAATTAAAATATTAAACTCTTTATACTTGTTGAATGCTTAATATATGTGAATATATTGAATTGTATTATTTTACATGATTAGGCATGGTATAATAAATTCCTATAATTGTTGATCTTAACCATTGTATCTTATTATAATTTCTTCGTAATGATTCATATTCTCACCCTTATGTTTTAATGTTGCCCTCGTTTGGCGACATGCATGTTCTGGAGTTTAGTAGCTCGTGTGCGATCTAACCAGAGTTTTCTTCCGTGTGTGTTGGCGATTAGGTAGTGAGTCGATGCTCTGGTCATCTAACACTGGGTATATAGACTAGTCGTGTTGAACTCATGTTTCTATTTGGTTATGTATTATGTTATGACTTGAGAACCTGTTTATTTGGCTACTTGTTGTTGAGAGGCTTTTAAGCCAAATATTCTGATTATGGTTTATTTTATGTTGAGATGATTATTGAGATATATGATCATGGTATGGGACATGAATCATTTTATAAAGTACATGAGTAAATTTAATATTTTCCGCTGTGAATGCATATCCTGGATGAATTATGATTAAATGAGAAGTTTTATTGAAATGACCAGGTGTATTGTATATTGTGGATAAATGTTGTCGGTTTTTAAAAGCTTTTAGTTTTTGAAAATGTCGATGTGACACCCTTTGGAATTATATGCACGCTTATTCTCTGATTATATGCTTACATCCATGCTAATCTTTGGGGGGCTGCAAGGTGTTCATTACATTCAAGAGCAAGGTATTTTCTATCCATAGTAGATGATTATTCCATAAAATTATGGGTATTCACCCAGAAGACTAATGATGAAACTTTTGAGAATTTCAAAAGTTGGAAGACTCTGGTCGAAAATCGGATTGGCAGAAAGGTCAAGAGATTGAGAACCGATAATGGCCTTGAATTTTGTAATGAGGTGTTCGACAATTTTTGTGTTGCCTCTGGTACTGCAAGGCATAAAATTACTGCAGGTACTCCACAACAAAATGGTTTGGCTAAAAGGTTTAATCGAACTATTTTGGAGAGAGTTAGATGCGTGCTGACTAGTGTTGCGTTAAAGAAGGTGTTTTGGGCTGAGGCTGTTTCAACAACAACATATCTAATAAACAGACGTTCTTCGACTGTGTTAGATATGAAGACACTTGAAGAAGTTTGGTCGGGACATCCACCAGATTTTAATAAACTGAAAGTATTTGGTTGTGTAGCCTATGCTCACATTAGGTAAGACAAGGTCGAACCTAGAGCTCTGAAATGCATGTTCATGGGATACCCTGAAGGAGTCAAAGTTTATAGGCTATGGTGCCTAGAGTCAGTTCACAGGAGGAGTATCACCAGTCGAGATGTAGTTTTCAATGAAGCTGAAATGACTTTTAAGAAAAATGATGATATTGGTCGAAGTGCAGAAATATCTGACAAAGAGATGGAACAGGTAGAGATTCCTATTAAGGTGGAGCATGTTGATGCTGAATTGCATATCCTATATGAAGTCGAAGAAGAAGCAGAAGATGCTGAGGAAGTTGAGGAAACTGTTGATGACTACCTATTGTCAAGAGATAGGTCGAGAAGAGTCATCAAGCCACCTCAGAGACTTGGGTATGCAGATCTTATAGCTTATGCCTTAATCTCTGCAAGTGAGGTTTTAGACAAAGAACCTAGAGACTAGAATGAAGTTATGAAGAGTCAAAATAAGACTAAATGGCTGAAGACCATGAATGATGAGATGAAATCTCTTCATGATAATCACACTTGAGAACTGATCAAGAAACCTGAAGGGTATGTCGAAAAGGGGAAGGAAGATTATATGTGGAAGCTAAAAATATTGTTATATGGACTGAAACAATCTCCTCGATAGTGGAATAGGAGATTCGACAAGTTCATGGCATGCATAAGTTTCTTTTAGAAGCCAGTTTGACCACTGTGCTTACGTGTGATTTCTACCTGGTAATTCATTTGTTACTCCCTCCGGTCTCAAACACATGCAACAAAAAAAATTCTATGGTCTTAAATATAAGCAAAAAAATCAATATTTATTACATTCAATGTCACTATTCCAAATATACCCCTACAATTGTTTACATTTTAAATGTTTGTAACAATTTCCAAAGCAAAAAATAGGGGTAAAATTAGAAAGAGGATAAGAATTAAATTCATTGAGACATTCTCCTTAAAGGGTGAGCTTTTTTGCAAATTTGCTTATATTTGAGACCGGAAGGAGTATTTTGTTACTGTATGTGGATGATATTCTCATAGCAAGCAACAATGTGAAAGATGTAATGAAGGTGAAGGCTGAACTTAATAAGGAGTTCGATATGAAGGATTTGGGAGCTGCATCCAAGATTCTTGCGATTGACATTCGAAGAGATAGAAAGCAGTCGGAATTATGCTTATCTCAAGAGGCATACCTATGAAAGATTCTCAAAAAGTTTGGTATGTCGAATTCGAAGTCTGTTGTGACTCTGGCAAACCCTAAATTCAAGCTGAGTATAAATCAGTGTCCCAGTACTGATGTCGAAAGAGCTTATATGAATATTATTCCATATGCTAATATAGTAGGTTCTTTCATGTATGCTACGATCTATACTAGACCAGATATATCATATGCAGTAAGTCTTGTAAGCAGGTCTATGGAGAATCCTGGAAAGCCTCATTGGAAATCATTGGTGGAGCTTTGGGTGAAGATAATAAAGTAGTAGTTGAAGGATATGTTGACTCTAATTAGGCAGGTTATTTTGATTTCAAAAAATCTATTTATGGATATGTTTTCACTATGTTTGGCACAACAATGAGTTGGAAAGCAACACTTCAGAAGATTGTTGCTTTACCAACCCTTGAAGCGGAATATATTGCCCTCACTAAAGCTGTAAAAGAAGCATTGTGGTTTGAAGGTTTTGCTAAAGAGCTAAAACTTCAAGGTCGAGGTATCACTGTTAAAAGTGTTACTCAAAGTGCTATATACCTGTCGAAGAAATCAACATATCACGAGTGAACCAAACACATCGATGTGAGGTTGCATTTCGTCAGAGGAGTAATCGAGCATGGAGAAGTCCGAGTGCTGAAGGTTTCGATAGATCATAATGTTGCTGATGTGATTACCAAGACATTGCCGAGTTGCAAGTTTTTTGTTGAAGCGGCATAGCGGCAAACAACAAATGTTTTGGAAGTATTACTCCGGGAATTATCGTGTCCACATAGATGGTTGTTAGAATTTCATTCAACGGTTTCGATGTTTTTGAACTCGAGTTTGAATGAATTAAAGTGTGGAAACAGAAAAGTAAATATTAACACAAAAATAATTCATTCTTCGGAACGAAAAGACTTATCTAGCATGCGTATAATCTACTTCTCACAAACTTAAAATCATCGACCAGTTACACTCAACCTATAATACTCGTCAATTTCATCCAGCATCGCTCACACCCTAAGTCATTTCTAACCCAAAGTAGAGAGAGCTACTATATCATCTCAGCGACGATCTTTCAGCCAACCTCAACAACACATCAGACATCCATATCAACTATATTGAAGATCTCTCAACCGACACAACTAACACGGAAGCATTAAGCTTAGACACCTATAAAGATTGTTAGCTCTAAATCCATCTCTAGAGGTCAGAAACTAACAAACAATCATCCTAGATAAGGATTCGAGTAGTATATGTCTATAGCAACCCAAAACTCCAGCACATAGCAAACATTTAAGATAACACTCGACAAAGATTTGTAAAGCAAGTTTTATATAACGCCATGGGTGACAAATATACATGAGTTCAAAGTAAATATACATACAAACCCAACTACAAGAGAATACACAAAGAAGAAGAGAAATGAACCGTAAATCTCCTAGTTTGGCAGCTCCGATCAACGATCAATCCACCTCTAATCATTCAAATGCAAGCTCCATAGTTGTTTTCTAACCTAAATCTACCAAAGAATGAAGTTGATGGAGTTTGGGTCAAAAATTTCCCAAAACCATAACCTAGAAATGTTACAAATGAAAGAATATAAAGAAAAATCTGTGCAGGCTCGCTTAACGAGCTAAGCTGGCTAAGCGAGATTACACTTTAGTCCTAAATATCTAGTACAGTAAAAGAGATCTCGCTTAGCGAGCTTACCGCGCCAAGAGAGCTAAGAAAAACACTTCTCATCTGTTATTGAATCTCTAAGCGCACTACAACTTGGCTTAGCGGACTTCTGCAGATGTTTCTCCTTATTGCTCCAAAACCGCGTATTCAAAGCCGTGCCTTCGACACTTTATTGCTCGAGGCTCTGATATGCATCAATACCTATAAAACAAAAGAAAAACTATCAAACAGTACATAAAATAAACCAAAACTTAAGTATACAAATATTTACACAAGAGTTGAGATTTTATGACAAAAACCAAAAGAATATAATCGATAAGTGCCACAAATATACTCAAAATAATGACATATTGACACTTATCATTTTTCCACTGTATGTAGTTGATAAAGTCTGCATGACGAAAGCTAGTTTGTTCTTTGATATTAGAGTTTGTTCCAAGGTGGAAATTTGTGAGATATTGGATCGAACTCTATTGAGTCGAAGGGTAGCTTCGTGGTTCGACAAGTTTGACAGAGGTTAGCATGCAGTCGAAGGTCGCTCACATGCTAGTGTCGAAGTAGTGTTTGCTGTAGTCGAAGTAGTGTTTGCTGTAGTCGAAGTGTGGTGAAGCATGCAATTGTCGAAAATGCTAGATTTATTAGCATGACTAATTGAACCTCTTTGTTATGTCTAATTGTTTAAATTACAAAGATTGATGTTGGATATGTTTGAGAGATGATTGATGATCTGTCTCCAAGTGTTAAGGGAGTGAGAAGAACATTCAACTGCTTGAAAAATTTGTGAACTTTTTAATTAATTCATACTCACGTGCACATTTTAGTTTCCATTAAAAATGCATTACAGCTGTGTATGAAAACTCATCCATCATATAGCTTTTATAAAGTTATAAAACTACATGAAAAATATGTCAAACTAATATACTAACATAATAATGATCATGATAAATGATCATAAAAGACTAATATTTAAAACTAATAGATCAAAAAAATATATTTTATAACAAAAGTGATAAATGATCATAAAAGACTAATAGATCATCTTCATTTATTGTTTTATGACTCCTACAAAAATATATTTTATAACGTTGTTTTTATTTCACGTGACAAAAAACCAATCAACTTATTAGAAATTTTAAAATACACATAAGCAAAACAGAATATGAAGAGAGTTTGAAATCATTTCAATGAATTAATCCAATTAGAGTATTATAAGATATGACTAAAGTAATGATTTTTTCGAATGCAGATCAATTACAAGATGATTAAGGTCTCTTTAAACAAAGCAATTTAAATTTTTTACATATAAATTCATTCAAAACATAATTGAATTTATGACGATCCAATAAGTTTGATGCATCGCAAAACTAAGCTTACACATTAAATCTCTATAAACAAGATATAACCTAACATACAAACAATGCAATAATGCAATAACTATAGTAAAAAAATGCAGAAAAATAAAGGAGATAAGAGAACAAAAATAAGGTATACAGAGATATTTATCGGTTCGTCTTTCGTCCTCGCTTTGCCTACTCCACTCATGAATGGTTTTAAAACCATCGAGAAATAGTCATGATCTTCCACTATTTAATAAGTTTAATACAAGCATTTTAATTATAACGAAATATCACACGATAAATTTCTCTATTGATGTAGATACTCAAATTGCTAACAAACACAAGATCCTCAATGATCTTGATCCAATAATCTTGCTATCCGCAATAACCCGCTCCAAGTCTTTATATGTGGCAATCCACCTTGATCCCACTGATTTTTTGTCAGAGCGATTTCCATTAGTTAAGCGTTCAATTGGACAACTCCCAACTTCATCTTATGGAACTTCTTTACTAGACTTCACCAAAGTCTTCCATGGAATATAGTGAAACTCTTCTCTTGATAGATAACACAACGTCCAAACCACATTCGAGAAACGATTTATGCACCTGTTATAAACAACAAACTTCACAAAAACATTAGATACCCTAATGTACCACTAGTCTCTCTAAAACACTCAATCTTTAGAGATGAAGGTCCACAAAATTGGTCTTATTTCTTGATGGTTATGATGAGCTTGATCAAAATTAAATCATTACAAGATTGATCAACTCTCTTTCTTTGGTTTTCCTAAAAAAAAATCACACACTAAGTGTAACAAAAAAAGAGATGTAATTTGACATGAATTACACTTAAGAAGTTGTTCTTCAAACAAGAGAAAGATACAAGGGTGCTAAAAATAGACATACTAGAGAAGGAAAGACAAATTGACATTATTTTTTCTAAAGGTTTAGTCTTTCTTTCTTTATAATTTTTTTTCATAATGAGAGATTGTATTATTATCTTGGATCAAAGAAACAACTATGTAAATCTAAGGTAGAATTTTGGATGTTTGAATTTATGATTTGAATCATTATTCAAACCCATGATTTGAGTCAATTGGAGTCATAATGTGTTGTAATTCGAGTCAATTAAACTTGTGATTTGAATCAAATTGGCTAGAGCCTAATTATAGAATTTATGGAAAGTTATGATTCGAGTCAAGTTAAACTTGTGATTCGAATCAAATCACATAGAGCTAAATTCCAAATTTCTTAAATTGTATGATTTGAGTCACACAATGTGGATGATTCAAATCAAACAACTTAACACCTTGATTCAAGAGTTATAACTTATGATTCAAGCAACACTTGATGAAAAGACAAAAACTAACTTGCTAGTCTAAAAAAGGACACACAATATCATGGACCACCATTCTAATTTATTGAATAATGAAGGGACTTAAGGTACAATGCTTAATAGCCGAAGCAAACATAATACAATTCAAATGCGAACGAATTACAAACCCACAGATAATTAAATAACGAACAAATTAAAAATACACGAATAATCAATAGCACATACACGTAAGTTGAAAAAAATATCAAAACTAAAAGACCTGCAATTCCAATCTCCCCCCTTTTGATGTTTATCAAATTTGGAGATATTATTGTTGATCAATTTGATTTGAGCTTATTTGGAATTTTCAAATTGAATCTAGTGTGATGCTTAACGCATGGTTGTACAACATATTGATCTCTCTCGCTCTCCCTGCATTAAACATTTATTGTGTGTGAATAATGAAAATATCTTGATAATTTCTCCCCATATACAACAATCTACACACACACATACACACCAACATATATATGCACGTGGGCGCAAAAAAAAAGAAACATAACAGAGGGGTTTCATCGCCTCTTATTTTTCACTGCTTTCCTCTTCCTTCTTTAGCCACGTTGGGGATTGCAGAGATCTTGGCTTCGAAGTTTCCGTATGAGGGATGTCACATTGATTTCCTTAATTGTGCCTTCCCCTTGATCCCTCTGGAGCGCATGATATATATTTTTGGACGCTTCAAGGTCGTCATGCAAAACAGATGGTTCTCCATGAAAGTTGTGGTACTTGAACTTTAAGTTCACAGGTGAGTCTACGACGTCCAACGCTGCAGTGAAGGGCCTACCCAGGATGCAATTATAAAGGCTCTTGCACGGGATGACCATGAACTGATTGTTGATAGATCATAACTCTCTTTTCACTCATATGAATATCATTAACTCCATATATCCCCAGGGATGAATGGTTGTTCCATCAAACACTCGTAGATCGAGTTAGGGTATGAAATTAGTCTCCCTCTATCTAGGCCTATTTTTTTGAACAGACACAAGTAGAGGATATCACACGAACTTCCTCCGTAAATCAAATTATGTGATATGTCAAATTGTCCTACGCTAGTCGTGATTACCAGGGGAACAATTTAGCATAAATACCCCTAACCTTCTCAGAGTCTCAAAACCCTAGCATAAGTCTGTCGGGGACTTTGGATGACAAACTTCCTTCGTTTCTATAGACGCCCATCATTTTGGAAATTTTCCTTTTGACTATCCCATTGGAGGGGAGGTTTGCTTGGGGGCGGACTACCAGTGATGGAAGTGATATATGAGTGTGTGCCTTTGTCGGTTTCTCTTGTTTCGCCGATGAGACCGGCTTCAAAAGCCTTCATGAAGGACTTGGTATTTGGAGATTCTTCTTGGTCTCGTTTTCT
Organism: Vicia villosa; assembly: GCF_029867415.1. NCBI lineage: Eukaryota > Viridiplantae > Streptophyta > Magnoliopsida > Fabales > Fabaceae > Vicia > Vicia villosa. The sequence continues at coordinate 944,516 of NW_026705154.1, read as the reverse complement.
GCCCTTAACATATCCGGAGAGTCGACCTTTTTGATCAATGCTTCAATCAAGTCCTTAAGTTTGGTGCAATCATCCGTGTTTTGGCTGTATTCTTTGTGGAAGTGATAGTACTTTGATTTATCTATTCAGATAGACACCTGGACATGGTAAAGAGGTCAGATCTCGACTTTCTAGATCTAAGTATTGGCACATTCTTCATAAATCAAATCCTAATAAGTCTTCAAAGGTGTGTACTTGTCATATTGACCATACATCCCCCAATCAGCGTACTCTTTATGTCGGTAAGATCCATTCCCTGACGAAGGATTGAAACTTAATTCGACGAACAAGGTTGGGTTATCGAAGCGAGTATTCACCCTTTCTTCCAACGTCATGTACGACTGAGCCAGATTAAATATCTCTTGATTCGTCTTCACCTTCTTTTTTCCCAGCTTGGTGTGGGAAGGATGATCGTGGAGGAGTCCATTCTTGAAGATCCAACATTGGAAGGCCTCATCAGCTCCATCCACCTCCATCGCAACCTGAGTGAATTGATCGATGTATGGCCGTAGGCTCTCCTTTTCTCCTTGCATAATACTACTCAATGCTGCTATAGTAACTAGTTGCCTCTTACAGGAGGTAAAGTAAGCAGTGAGGCGATTGCAAAAGTCTGCCCATGATTAGATACAACCATCGGGGAGGCCACTGAACCATAATCTAGCTGGTTCGACCATCGTTATTGCTAATAAATTGTATTGGGAAGAAATATCAACAGAGTAGTAATCGATTCGGTCATTGACGAGTGAGACGTGCTCGTCGCGTCTCCCTTTCTATTGTATTCTCATAATTTAGGAGGCTTTTGCATCGACTTGGGGATCTTTATTTCAAATATCTGGACGCATAAGGGATGCTTAGGTTGTATCCTAGTCGGCTGGTGTTAACCATGATCCACTTATTAAGCGTGACTGCCTCAGTCTCCGCCCGGCTGGTGTTAACCATGATCTTTATTTCGATTTTTGAACTGTGCTTCCTTTTAATACGGACAGTTCCATCCGGTTGGAATAGTCTCTCCTGGATACGACCTCCCGAGTCAAATTTGCCCGCAGTTAAGCGTGGTGGATGCTTTCTTCCAAGCAAAGGAATGTTTCCTATATCGCCTTTTAGTTCTATTTCTAAACGATGTTGTAGATACAAATGAGAAACTTGTTCATGCCATTAGCGCTTAGGTTTGCCTCGAGGATGCCAAAACCATGCGATATATCTGGTCGCTCAATGAGAAGAGAAGTTGGAACTATATGCGGTGGAGCTCGGAAAATCTTTGCTCTTGGATGAGGAAGGATTAAATTTGGCCTTTGAGGAATAACCATGCCAAAATTGACTTTGCTGGGAGGAGGAGTGGTGTTTGGTCGAGATACATTCGTCGATGCTACGACGAGAGCAGTCAAGGCGACTTCGCGTGCACATTAAGTAGCTCCAGATCCAAGCATTCCCACATATCAAAGAAGTCATAGATACAGATGATTGAAGATTTGGAAAATTGATAAACTGTAATAGGTGTAGAGTTAGAATCGACCGATCACAACCGTGTTTTGTGCTGAATTTTCTGGATCTTTGTTCAGGTGTTAGAGAGAGCTCAACACACGAAAAAATGAATGTAGAGGTATAGAGTTGTAAAAATGCGGGAATGGAAAATCCTTCCCACAGACGGTGACACTGTTCCGTTCCGGAATCAGAAATAAAGGGAAACGCGGAAACTGTAGAAGAGTAAAACTTTTGATGCGGCAGAGTAAGGATGTACCTATAAGGTTAGCACTCTGGTGCTGAAGTCAGTATGTAAAAGAGTATAGAGTATACAAATTATGTTTGAAATTTGTTACTTGAAATAGAGACATTCCTTATATATATATATATATATATATATAGGAGTAAGGATAACTACCTCACTCTCTTTCATCCGCAGAATATAGAGGACCCTTGGATGCATCTAAGATGTAGGGTAGTCTTGTGATAAAGCGAAGATTCTGAAAACATGACTGTGTGGTCGCTTGACAAGTCTCACTCGAATTTTTATTTTTTTTCTCTCTCATAAACAGTCAAATCAAACATTCTTTTTTTTTTTTTTATCAAAACCAATTATTAATTTGATACCTTAAAATTATTTAAATTCAATTTATTCTATTTGTTTTTAGTAAACAACAATTTATTCTATTTAATTTGACTCATTTTGGGTGTGTGGGTATTAAATTAAATCTTTTTAAATTGGGATTAAGGTTTTCTTTTATTTTGTATTTTCGTAGTATTTCAACTCGACTTCTTTAAGTTGGTGTTGTTTTATTTATTTATTTATTTAAATTTCATTGAATTGTATTTAAGGGGAAAAAAACTCTATTTTTAGAGTTCTAGATTGTAGGTTTTCACTATGGTGTTTGACCCAAATCTTATATTCTATTTGTTAGAAGATTTATATGTCTTTTTGTGTAGTTTGGATTTCATTTGTTATTGAAGGATTTGAAAAAAAAAAGATATTTAGTTTGAAATTTTAACCAAAATTTCTTATTCTATTTGTTAATATGATGAAGTTGTGATTATTGATATTTTAATTAAAATTATGAAGATCTCATGATAATGAATATTTATGGAGGAGAAGAAGGAAAAAGAAAAGATATAAAAAAAATTGCTGATGTTTAGTGTGATGTAAAAAAGCAATTTGCAACAAATAATGAATTATTATGTTAACTGAGATGTAATCTAAGCATTAACGTAATGCTTTTTAGAAAAATTTAACATAAACACCAAGTTGACTAACAAAAATTATTTTTGAAGGATCTAAAATTATCATTTATTAACTTAGAGACCAACAAGAAACCATAAACTAAATTGAGGGACCACAAAACTAATTAAGACTATTCTATTTGATAAGTTGTACATTCTAACAAGAAACTTTATCTCATATTAAAACTAATTAAGACTAATAACTAATTATATCATATCAAACTTTATACTTTCAATCTTTTGGAAGGAGAATATGCAACTTATCTAATATATTGAGAATTATAATCAATTATATGGTTTTTTTTATTGCTCTATAAGTCTAACATGCTTGAAATGTGACTCATAAATGGTTCCCGCATATTTTCCTTCATGTGGTCTGCCACCACAAAAAGACTATTATACTTGAAAGGAATTGTTATAACTTAGAAAATTAGGAAACATTCGTCCATTCTAACAAAGAAAGGCGTCGGATTAACTATGACAAAGAACAAACTCAAAGAATCACAGAATAATTTTTAGATCTCAAAGATTTGTGACAAAAGCTTTTCCAAAAACAAAATCACCAACAATCTAAAGGTGGGAGACTACCAACCCTAAGTTTTTCACCTTAATGTCTGAAATCATGTGAATTGATTCAACACGCTTGATCAAAGCAATCAATGTCTCCACAATCAAAAGGAAGGGAAAGCGGCCCAAGGATTTCCATGCAACAATCCATTTTTGATATTAATCTCTTAGATGATACATCTATTAACAAGGACTCGGTCCCAAAAAAATAAATCATGTTTCAATCCAAAACCTCTACCTTATCCCACAATCAAATCTCTTCATCATATACTGAATAAAACTCTAATTGATCGAATCATAAAACCCTTCATAGTTTTTGGGCCATTCTTAAAAAAAAATTCAATGTCACTGCCCTTTCATACAGTTTCTCATCCTTAATATATGTTGACTTATTAGAGAAGGTGATCTTTTCCGTCACATGCACCAACAATTTCCTATCCTTCACCACCTATTTATAAAAGGACCCTATGAAAAAAAGATTTAAAGTTCCAAAGGTGTAATATGGAATCGACCTTGGGGATCCAACCTCCTCATGTATGAACAAGGCATGATACTTCTCTAGAGAATTTGAAATTTCCGGATAAGATTAATGAAATAAGACGTGATACATCTCTAGAGAATGATATTCAATAGGATTGATGAAATATCTCTTCGAATAAAAGACTTCATTAAGGACTAAAATCTCTTAAATCAAGAGAAATTGAACTCATGAAACCCTTGACTCTTATTCTCATTGTAGGTAGCTAAGCTAGTACACCATTAACTTATTTCAACATGAACAACACCAAGAACTCGATCTTGTCAAATGTTAGCCGACACTCAATATTAAAAGTGTAGAGTAAGAATGTCTTTGATAATTTAGATATGTTGGTCAAGAGAGGGTTGAACAGGTTAATGAGTTGGATACTTAGGAAAATAATGGTCTCTTGTCTATTGTTGGGTCATGTGGAAGTCGTACACTCTTTCTTAATATATTAATTATTATTTGCCTTTAAGAAAACTAGATGTTGACCCGCGCGTTGCACGGGAAGACTTTAAAATATTTTTTATCTTAAACTTTTTGAAATTATAATTTATTAAAACTACAATGTTTATAAATTTAAGAATCTTAAAGCATGTTCTAATATATTTTTTTATTTATTTTATCTTTTGTATATAATATTTAGAATTTCTTTGAGTTTAAAATTGTACAATTTAAAATGTCAACAATATAGATACATAATTTCCTGAAATAAATATTTTAATTGTGGATTAAAAAGGTTGGATATAATACTTATTAATTAAATTTTTTATTGATGTGATTTTACCTATAATATATTGTATAAGATACCGAGAAAACAAATTCGAGTTATTAGTGAACTGAGATGGATATTTTTGTAGGTCTAATTCTTTCGATTTTTTAGAGCAACATTGTAATATATTATTAAAGTAGTTAATATGATATTATTCATTGGACAAAATAATTTAGGTCATATTCAATACATTATACTTCAAATTTGAAGAAACTATAATGATATATTTTATTTATTTTTGGTAAAAAGTAGTGACATATATAATTGCAATAAAATGACTACTACAATCAAATTTAAAAAACTAAAATTTATAATAGACTATGTAAGTAGTCAAATAAAATAAATAGGAAAAATATGAAGAAAGTAACTTCAATATCTTAATATCTTAATCAGTTTTATATCTTTTTAGATATGAAAGATTGTGAAACTTCGTACATACGATCTCTTGCACATTAGATTAGACTATTTACAATAGAGTTTTTAAAGTGTTAAAAATAAGCATATCATATACACGATTAAATTTTCATGTGTTCAGTTTTTTAACATTGAGGAGGTGGAGAACATCAACTCATTTGATTCTCATAAACAATAATTTCAGTAGAAACAAATATTGAGTAGACTTATTATTTAAGTGTCAATACATAATTACACTCTATCCAGCTTTACCTTCGATCTCTTGTATTTACCTATTTCAAAGAAAATATAATTTTCATTATTTCTTCTTGCAATATCCTATTTACCTTAAATTCTGCAAAAACATACAATGTATTTAACATGAAAATAAAATAATTAAGTATGAGATAAACTAATCTACATATTATTTTTGAAATAATTTGCACAACTCAATAAAATACACAAATCTTTAAAACATAGCAATGAAAGAAGAACTTCAGATTGAAGTTGTTACCACTTATCGATAATAGACATAGTGAAAAATTCTAAAAAATAGTGAATAAGTGAAATGGGTATAGAAGTGAATAAATAATGAATGTGGGATTAAGGGTGTTTATAAAAGTGTGGTGGAATGCAAAGGGACAAAAGTAATTCAAAGGTTTATGTTATAAATTTATCACCAATTAATAAAAATAGTAATTAATTAGTTTATTAATTAAAATTTTATATAAATGTAATAAATGAGTGAATGATCATAGATAAAGAATAAAATCAAAAAATTAATGGATACTCCACCGTTTTTTTTGTTGAAATAAAACTCCATCGTTTTAACACAATTTATTTAGTAATAAATAAAATTAATTTGGAGTTAGTGTGGAAAAGTTAAAAAAAGAGTAACTATAAAACTGATCACACGCTAGATTTCTAATATGAGAGAATCAATTAATGATGGTTAAATTTTGTTTTAATAAAATTTATAATTGTAGCATTTATTATAATCCACCGTTTTTGTTTTATTTAGATTATACTCCACCGTTTAAAAAATTTGACAATTATTTAATTTTTTTGAAATAATATGTAGTGATTGGTTGTCATTACATTTATTATAATTAATTCAAATTATTATGCCTAAAATTAATAACAATAATTTGATTTTTTTTTCTTTTAATAATATGTAGTGATTGGTTGTCATTACATTTATTATAATTAATTCAAATTATTATGCCTAAAATTAATAACAATAATTTGATTTTTTTTCTTTTAATAATATGTAGTGATTGGTTGTCATTACATTTATTAGAATTAATTCAAAAATTATAATATTATTTTATTAATGAATGAAAAAATAATGAAATAAGTAAGATTTTTAATTTTTGGTTACAATATTAAAAATTTACTAATATTAGAATTAGATATTTTTATAAAATTAATTAATGATTGAAAAAAATGAATGAAATAAGTGAGGTTTAGATATAAAAAATTGGTTTAACAAAATTTATTTAGTAATAAAGAAAATTAATTTGGAGTTAGTGTGGAAAAGTTAAAAAAAGAGTAACTATAAAACTGATCACACGCTAGATTTCTAATATGAGAGAATCAATTAATGATGGTTAAATTTTGTTTTAATAAAATTTATAATTGTAGCATTTATTATAATCCACCGTTTTTGTTTTATTTAGACTATACTCCACCGTTTAAAAAATTATATGCTCAATATTATACATAAAATTAATGACAATTATTTAATTTTTTTTTTGGAATAATATGTAGTGATTGGTTGTCATTACATTTATTATACCGTCAGTGAATCGTGACTGTTAAATGCTTATTGAAATTTAAATTTTATTTTAATTATTTATAAAATAGTATTTGTGAATGGTTGTGATGCACTGACTCGGTAAAGAATTTTACACTGACAGTGCATAGGAATTAATCTCATAAATTAAATAATAAGGACTTTTAATTTATTGTTACAAATTACTTACATGTTATTTTTTAATTTAAATAAAATATTATTAATTATTTATAACAATAGTTTCAATTTTTTTAAAATTATTAAAATATAAACTTATGTTAAATATATTTTTATTTTTAAATCTAAAATAAACTAAATAATAAGGATTTTTAATTTTTTGTTACAGATTACTTACATTTTATTTTTTTAATTTAAGTAAAATATTATTAATCACTTTTAACCATAGTTTGAATTTTTTTAACAAATTAATAAAATATAAACTTATAAATATTATATATTACATATTTATATAATTATTATTAATATTTGTGGCTGAATATTATATTATATTATTATTATTATGATTATTATATTTATTTATTTTTAGTATAGGATTAAATTCGTAAAAGTCAAAATTAAGATTTTTGTTTAGATTTATTATGAAGGTGACATGTGGCCAAATTTTGTTTAGAGATACTACCAAGGTGCCATGTGGCTAGAGTTGCCATCATGACAACCTTGCATTTATATATAAGATAAGATGAAGAGGTCGAATGATCATCACATTCAATTTTGAACAATCACTTAAAATTTTGAACAATCACTTAAAATTAGTTGAACTCAACATCTTAACCAAAAACCTTTACACATTATGTCTATCAGTCTATAAATTATTTCACTTATAAAATGTTCATCACCTACTTATTCATTTAATCGAGACTCATACTCACGCTTAATACACTAATATCTATGAAAGATCTCTTGACTAAGAATAAATTTAGTGGGAATTTTTGACACTCCTAAAAGATATAGACTACTCTAAGTTAATTCAAATGTCTAAATCAATATGGCTTAATAAAGGCGATGAGAACACAAGCTTCTTTCATGTTTGTGTGAAGAAGCATGGTATCGAGAACACATGATTCTTCATGGCAAAAGCAAGAAACTGAATTTTAATCACATTAATTAATATAAACTCGTATTTTTTTTCGATGAATAATGGTCCAAAAAGAGAAACACAACTAACTATATACCAAATGATTTGACTTAACAAACAACAATAATATCAATATATAAAATAAAACAACTATATATGTCATCCATATATAGATAGATTAGAATAGAATAGATGATACATACATGAGACATACGTGACCAGCACCACCTAACAGGCTATAATAATCAAACACGTGATAGAGGCTTGTGAGGCTTATATCTACTTTCATCTTCTCTTTGGATGAGTTCATTTATTGCACCCTTTCTAAGTCTAGGACCGTGAACCTTCCTGTACCTACTACTTCTTTTTTATTAGAATAAATCACATATATTCACAACCAATTAGTATTAGGTAGTGGATAAACTCAATCAAATACAAATATATTAAATGTCAAATAACATTATTATTTTTAAAAAAATTGTATGTCATTATTGATTGATAAATTTCAATTGAATGACAGTATAAAATTATTTTACATTATCAATATATTATTTTTAACCTCTTTTAATTTATTCAAATTAAAATTAATGATTTGTTATTTTGGTTTAAAATTCTAAACTGTATCAAATGGTTAGTAAACAAGTTCCAAAAAATTGAACAATTTTTTAAAAAACTGAGTTGTTAAATTTGTTTTAATATTTTTTATTTTTAATTTTGATTCGGTTCAATTTTAATTTAAATTGATTAATTTATTATTTGTTTCTGTTGTAAAACTTTTTGTGTGGTCACTAATTAAATATAATGATTTAATATTTTAACTTCGATTCAATTTTATTAAGCAATTTAATTCGATTTAAGAGTTTTTTTTAACAATCTTAGTAATTATTATAGAGCCAATCTTTTAGAGTAGATTGATATAGTTATAGAATTACTAGTGATGAAGATTTTTTTTAAGAGTTTTTTTAACAATCTTAGTAATTTTTGAGATTCTTTTAAACTCCATATCTAAAAGTGTTTAAGATTTTTTAACTCTAAAATATTTTCTTGTTTGTGAAGATTTGTCCATATCGAATAAAAATACTGGTTCATTTAAGACCTCCACATATAAACAGTAAAATTATTAGACCTCTGAATTAGTCGGTCTCAAAATGAAATATTAAATTTTCAAAATTCTAGTATCTAATTTATATTTTATTTTATTTTTAATAAGGTTTCATATCTATTAGTAATATAAAGTTATAATTAATGATATTTTATTGTTGATAATTTGAATAAAAAATAATTATTTTAGAATTATAAACTTACATTCAATTAATGAAACTGAAATAAAAAATTGTAAAAAAGCTTCTAATTCAATTTAACAAATGTCATATCATACAATTTCACACCATTAATAAAAAAATAAACCCAAATTAAATTGTGAGAAAAATTCCCAAAAATATAAAATTGATGGTCTAAAATGATATTTTAGTTAAAATAAAGGAACTAAAATTATCTCTTCAATTTAACTTATGTAATTAAGTAATTTATTTATTTTGGCTTAAAATATATATGTCCCTTATTTCCCTCTCTTGTGTTCAACGCTCAAAGAACCATTTCCATCTTAAGCTATACCTTCTTTTGTCACTTCTTCTTGTTGCTATAAGGCGATTAACACTATGATACTTTTACACCATATCAAATTATTTCTCATCTTTTAATTCAATTATATTTAAATAATTTTGTAGATTAGATGTTATCTTTTTCCTTCTTGTAATAAATATATTGGTATCAATTATGTGTTTGTGACCTTCTAAATTCTCACAAGCCATGGAGTTGAAGAACCAAAATTCAAGATATAAGAGGCTATGCAGTTGGTTCTCCCCTAAGCAAAAGGAAAATAAACCATCACATAGTTTATACAAAATTGAAGGTTATTATTTTTTATTTATTCATTTTTTTTTCTTAATACTAGAAACATATATGCATGAGTTCATGTTATGTTAATGCTCTTATGTTTGTATTTTATATTGTAGATGGAGAAGAAAATGAGAGTGATGAATATGAGGGAAATATTTCCCTTCAGTCACTGGAATTTGATTCATGTATTTCAACAAACAATCTAAGGTATATTTATATATATAAACTTCATGCAATTAATATGGCTAAAAAATATAATTAGCTTATGAATTTTTAATATGTGTTTATGTGTATTTTTCAGGATCTTTGTAGGTACTTGGAATGTTGCTGGAAGATCTCCTGTAGGAAGCTTAGCGGTTGATTTAGATGAGTGGTTGAATTTTAAGAATTCTGCAGATATATATGTTCTTGGGTATGTATCGGTAATTTTTTTTAATTATTACTAATGCCAACGTGTTAATGTCACATCTAGTATTAGTTTCTGTATATGTGTCTCATAATTTATTGATAAGCAGACAAACCGCTCCAACAGTACGATTTATGAATAACCTTGTAAATTAGAGAGTATTATTTAAAACCGATTTAAAGGTGATTCCATAATCAAATCAAATTAGCGAACTCTATAGTCAAATTTCATATGTTTTTTTCGTTTTTTTTTATGTATTTTTTTTTTAAATTAAGGTTAATGTGCTAACAGAATTTTTTTTCAATTTTTCAGGTTTCAAGAGATAGTACCTTTGAAGACATTAACAGTAATAGGAGCAGAGGATTCATCAGTAGCAACAAATTGGAACAATCTCATAGGAAGAACACTATCATATGATGAAAATTATCATCAAAAACATGGAGAAAACAACAAAAGAAAGTACAAGATGGTAGCAAGTAAAAAGATGGTTGGAGTATTCATAAGTGTGTGGATAAAAGAGCAAGTGTTAGAAAAATATTGTGTTTCAAATGTGAGAGTTTGTTCAGTTGCATGTGGTGTTATGGGATATTTAGGAAACAAAGGTTGTGTGGCAGTTAGTATGTTGATTGAAGGGACAAGTTTTTGTTTTGTTGTTGCACATTTAGCTTCTGGAGAAAAAAAAGGTGATGAAGGTAGAAGGAATCATCAAGTTGAAGAGATTTTTAAGAGAACATCTTTTCCTAGGACATCAAAACATCATCAACATCCTCTAACAATCTTGGGCCATGAGTAAGTTTGCTTCTACCAGCACAGCACAGACACCGACACAGACGCATTGACATTGATATGAATTTTAAAAATAAATTAATTGAATGTAATCATATGTGTCAGTATTAGACACTGACACGTGTACACTGAACATATTTTCTGTAAAAAGTGTCGGTGTCAATTACTAACTAAGTTTTTGATTATGTAAAAGCCGCATATTTTGGTTTGGGGATTTGAACTATAGACTATACTTGAAAGACCATCTTGCTAGACATTTAATAAGAAAACAAGATTGGAAGGGTTTGCAAGAGTTTGATCAACTTCAAAAAGAGTTAGAAGAAGGTGGAGTTTTTGAGGGTTGGAAAGAAGGTAACATTGAATTTGCTCCAACATATAAATATGCATCTTCAACTAGCAATATCTATTGTGGTGGTGGTCTTCCAACTAGATCAGGAGAAAAACAAAGAACACCAGCATGGTAAAGTATAATCACTTACTTATTCTTTTTCCTTTCTTGATTATAGGTCATAAAGTAACGATTTATCAAAAATCACACAAGTTGATATTGTTTGTACGCTTTTATATCGACGATCGTTGAACTAAGATTAGACAGTTCAAATTTAAAACTCCGAGTTTTTAAAAAATTAATTAGTAGGTTTAAAATAATATTTACATGGAATTATGTATTTTTTTTTTAAATTTAATTACCATGTAACATTGTTGGTGGAACAGGTGTGATAGAATTCTATGGTATGGTAAAGGAGTTGAGCAACATCATTATATTAGAAGTGAAAGCAAATTCTCTGATCATCGTCCTGTTTCAGCACTTTTCTCAACACAAATTGAAATCAAATCATCTAGTAGAGGACTTGTGGAATTGGAACACGACCCTTCAACAATTTTGCCTCCTAATCATGTAAGTGTTTTGTGTTTTTTTTTGTTGTGTTAGATATGAATAAAAAGATTTGCTATTCAATTTTAGATAAAACTCAACCTCACATTTAACCCTTATGTAATTTGAGACAATTGACATGAATGCCAGCTGCTAAAATGTTTTTATTCAAGAATTATTATTAAATGAAGAAAATTAGTTACAATTAATTAGCTTTAATTTAAGGTCTTCTTCTAAAATTGAATATAGAGCTTTAGCTGCTGTAACTTGTGAACTTCAATGAATCCTTATCATCTTCAAGTTAATTGTTCGAAACCACCAATTTTATAATTTGAATAAGAACGGTTGTTGCAAGTGACTTTCTTATTAGTAGTTTCAATTAAAACAATGATCAAGAATCGATAAAAAAAAACTTATGTCATATTCAGAAATGTTTGAAGAAAGTATGAAAAAAATTATAGTGAAAATTTTGAAATTAGTATTCCAAGACAATGATTTGTATTAATTTTTGTTGTTGTAGGTGGTGAGAAAAGGAAAAGAAGATGAAAACTCAACCTCATTGTTATTGTTAATGAAGAATGTACAAGGATGATAATACAAGCAGTTAATCTTTAGATTAGAACTAAGGATGATAAATGCTTTCAGTCAAGTTATGGTAATTAGGAAAGTGACAAATAATTGCTTTTCTAAAAAACCAAAGATTTTTATTTTTTGGAGATCAGAATTGTAGAAAGGTTAAGGTTAGACTGCAAAATGTGGTAATACAATTAATGTTGAGAATCAAGATTAATCTAATAATATATATAAATATTGTGAATTTATACAAATGTTTGTTATGCAATCTTAATCCAAGGTATAAGAAAGAATATATTCAATATAGTGCAGTCTTAATTTTGTATTCAATTTCTATTCAAAACATGTCTAAAATATAAATTTATCATTGTATATTCTTAATTAATGATACTAATATAGGAGTTCATTTATAACAGTTATAGAAAATTTGAACTTCTTTTTAGTCGGTTAGAAAATTTGAACTTTATTTCATGGTATTATAAGATGAAACTTTTACCAACTAAAAAAAAATGAAACTTTTACCAACTAAAAAAAAAATGAAACTTTTACCAACTAAAAAAAAAATGAAACTTAACACTTTAAAGAAAATACTGAAAAACTTAAAATAGGACACGATTGTTAACATGAGATACTATTTTTATTAAAAAAAAATAAAAATAAAAAAGTAAGAAAGAGAAGATTAGTGAAAACATATTTTTGGGCCTAAAACTGTTATTTACTTGGGCCTTAGGCCAGTCATCCATTTAACCTCACATCTGTACCAAACACCCCCACATGTGTGATGAAATGACTTTATTGTTCAGTAACTAAAAACTAAGTAAATGGGCAAAATCACAATTAACTTTTAAGGGTTTTTTAAAATATTTTGAAAAATTTCGGATTTCTTGACGAATATTTCAAATATGCTACATATATTCGGTAAAATGCACGAATTTATGCATTTACATCGATTATATATTACATTTTAAATTTGGACAAATAAAACCAGTATTATAAGTTTTGGTTTTCATAGAATTTATAGATAAATTTGGTGTTATATGGGGTGACATCTCGGGTTTCTAAAAAAATTGGTATAGATACATGGGCTTGCATCCAATTTTTTTAATGAAATTCGATATAAATGCATGATAGACACCATAAATTTAGGAAAATAAAGTATAATGGAAAAGGTGGCCCGAGAATTTATCAGAAAACCAATAATGGGGTGGGGTGACATCGAACTTTAATAAATATTCGGTATGCTTAAAAAAAATATTAATAGCTTTTAAATGAGACAAAGAAGAAGAGATATTAGCATTATCTCTAGAGTGGATGACATACATGTTAGCATTGTTGCAGAGAGATCTACTGATGATGTAGATAATATTGTTGATCTTCTTTTGCAGATTAGGGAAAGTATATTAGCACACATCGGTTCTCACCGTAGAAGGACCGAAGAGATTTGTGGACCACATGTTAGCAAATGATTACTACAATAATATTGTATTGTTGGCTAACCATTTGTTCCCATGATAATAATTCTAGTCGGGTAAAAAATATTTACATATTATAACATAAAACAAATTAATGACAGACCTACATAATTTTATAAAATTTAATTGAATAGAGAAAAATATTAGTAAAACATACCTCTGCAGTTGTGAAAAACCGTGTCAAATCTTCTAGATCTCCATCCGTTCCATCTAAGGGTGGCAAAACGGGCCGTGGCCCGCCGAGCCGGCCCGCGCACCCGCCAAAAAATGGCAGGTTGAGTTGGGATTTTAGGCCCGCTGCTCGCCAAAGCCTGCCCCGCCAAAACCCGCCATACCCGCCCTGCCAAAACTCGCCCCTCCTTCAAAACTCACTCTTTTTTTAGTTAACTCTAGTAATTGCAATTCTTGATAGTTTATTTTATACATTTATTTATAAATATACTTAATATTTTTTTAAGTAAATTTGTTAAAAAGTTGCTTTTATAAAAAATTATTTTAAAAAATAAGTGAAAAGTTTAATTAAAAGGTAAAAAAATCCTATTAATTTATTATATATATATATATATATATATATATATATATATATATATATATATATATATATATATACGGGTAAACCCGCCGCCCGCCAACCCGCCATCTTGGCGGGGCGGGCATGACTTTTATGCCCATTTTACTTGGCGGGCATGCCCGCTCCGTTTGTTTTTTAGTGGGCATAAGGCGGGGCGAGCGTCGGGCGGTCCGTTTTGCCACCCCTAGTCCCATCTACACCAATTTAAGGCAGCCCAATGAAAAAAATAAATAAACAGGAATTTGCCTATATGATTTTTGAGGGTGTTGGAAAAATACAGTATACGATTTTTTATAAATCCGATATACATGCAAATACATACAAGATTTTTCTAAAATGTCTGGTAAATCCCAAGCTTTTTCAGCCAATTGATGTTATAATTTTTATGTGATTTTGTTCATAACTAGGGGTGTTCAAAACCAAACCAACCCAATAGAAAATCGCAAACCAAACCAAACCAAACCGAAACCGCAAAAAACCGCATTTGGTTTGGATTAGTTTGGGTCATCTTTTAACAAAACCGCACGGTTTGGTTCGGTTTGCGGTTTGTATTTTGTAAACCGAACCAAACCGAATCAAACCGCATTATGTTACAACCTAACTTTTACTTAACTCACATCCAACTCAAACTTAAATCTATAATACCTTAACCTTATGATTACGAACAATTTTCTCATTCTTACACATAATTTTAGTCCCGATCTTCTCAAATCTCTAATAGCATTATCGCGTCTTCTTTGCCACATACATCTTTCCTCTTTTTCTATAATTTCTACTCTCTTATATTCTTTCTTTTTCACCTTCTCATTTTTATACAAATGTTCCATATTTCAGTTTTATTTTTATCGCACATCTTCTCTAATCTCTCAACTCTTTTGTTTTTTTCTTTTTCACCTTCACTAATATCTCGTCTCTTCTATTTATTTGTTTCATTCTAATAATTTTTATATTATTTTATACTATTATTTTATTTTATGTTTATTATTCCACTTTTGTCTAATTTAATTTTTACAAATTAAATAGAAAGTTGTTGTCAAAATATGTCGAGTTTTGTTGTTATTTGATAGTGTATCACTACAGAAAAAAAGGTCTCCTGCCACGCCCAGAAAACCGAGGCTATATGCAAAATAACCGTGGCGTAACGCTGAGGCCACGGTTTGGCCACGGAAATCCAACTGTGGAGTATGCGGTCGTGGCCTAAAGTAAAGTCCACGGTTTTTTGGTATAGACCACGCCTTTTTAACAACCGTGGGTTTTTTAGGCCACGGTTTAGATAGCTTGATTAAGGCCGCGGTTTGTATTTGCCATGACTGCAAAACTGTGGCTATATGGTAAAGCCACAGTTTCATTTTATCGTTTACGACACAGTATTAGTTCAACATATAGCCACGGTTTGGTTATGACCACCTATTTAAAACCATTGTTATATGTTATGCTTTCTAAACCATTTATCTAGCCACGGTTTATTTCTGTATCATTACATAAATATGTCATTATATATATATATATATATATATATATATATATATATATATATATATATATATATATATATATATATATATAATTAATTAACAATAATATTGATGATTAGAATCTAATTAATTACAAGCAAATTAAGATTAAGGTCAAAAATAAGTTTTTTTTGTAGTGCCACTAATAAGTTGGATACTAAGTTTTGATGTCATCCCAAATTCAAAACAACCACGGGATTCAAAACAAGAGCTAAATTAAACACAAGTTTCTCTCAAAGAGTCATCCCAAAATAACAAGAAAAGTTCTAAGAACTAGCTAGCCAGATAATATAAAACACAACTTCTTAATATTCTTCTTGATCATCCACATCTTCATGATCACAAGCTTCTTCCAAAAAGAAACCTAAAGCAAAAGAAACCTAAAGCTGTTGATACATGGGTATTAGTATTACTTTCTATCTCAAAAACTAAACATAAATCTACAATAGTTAACTAGCAAATTACAAGTAAACATAAACACACAAACACAAATGAAATAGCATAAAGATACAAATTAATTCTATAAGGAAGATATGTTAATCAACCAACGTAATGTAAATAGAGAGTAGCAAATGAAAAATCAAATTTACTGGCATAAATAATTCAATATTCAATCAGATGCAAGATAAATCAATAAGAACTCCCAAGTCATCAACTCACTGCACTTGTATATTACTTGAACTGAATTTGTATATTACCTGTGCATGACAATGGACAAAGAAGAAGGTCACTGTCAAATTCATACCACCAACTGTTCTGAATAA
This sequence comes from Vicia villosa, assembly GCF_029867415.1. Taxonomy (NCBI): domain Eukaryota; kingdom Viridiplantae; phylum Streptophyta; class Magnoliopsida; order Fabales; family Fabaceae; genus Vicia; species Vicia villosa. Next base: position 927,763 of record NW_026705154.1, on the reverse strand, counting down.
GGTTGGCACAAAAAAACATAATAAACTACATGTCACAATTCTCACCTTAAGCAAGTCTGAAAGTAATGAATCTGCATTCAAACTTAAATCTGAATATTTTAACTGCAAAGGTAAAATGTAACATAGTTTATTGAAGCAATGCCACTGCACTCATTAATAGCAATCTCTAAAGATCAAGTAAACAACAAATACAAAATAGTAAAGAGAGAGTACGCGAAAGAGAGAATCCGAATCGATAGAGTGAGAGAGGTTTCATTGGTTGTTTGTTTTTGTGAAGCAGAGCAGATAGAGGAGAGAGTTTGTGAGTTCCTTCCATGAAATCGCCCGATGGGTGATATGAATGGGTTTGCGAGTAGGCGTGAGGAAATTGATTGGAGGGTTTGTGGAGGGAGACTTGATTCAGCAAAAACGTATTTAGGTTTTCAATTTTTTTTTCTTTTTTGTTAATCTAAAAAAAAAATAGAAAACAAAATAAATAATGGGAGGGAAACTTAAAAAAAAAAAGAGGGAAGTTTTAGGGGGTATATTTATTTGGATTCGGACCACAATTTTTAGTCAAAATTATAAGGTCGCGGTTTTCTTTTGCAGCTTAAAATATCCGCAGTTGTATAAAGGCCACAGTTTCATACTTTTTATTCAATATTTTACAACATAATTCTACGGTTTGAAAATCGTGGCCAAATCATATATGTGGCCACAGTTTCTGAGTTGTGGACAATTTTAGCGTGGCCGTAGGCCAAATTTCTAGTAGTGTATGAATGTCAAAATACAAAGTTATGTTGTCATCTATTTGTATATGTATGGTTCAATAAAATATTTGTAAAAAACCGAATCAACCGAACCGAACCAAACCGCATTAGTTTGGTTTGGTTCGATTTTTTTTTTAAAATCCAACCGAACCAAACCAAACCGCACGATTTTTTCTCTTGCGGTTCGGATGATTTTTTTCGTCAAAACCGCCCAAACCGCACTGCGAACACCCCTATTCATAACTACCAGATTCTTTTGCAGAGATTTTAAGAATAATTAAAAAAAAAAACTTTGAAATTTTAAAAAGGTAAATTATGAGAGGGTTTACACCAATTCTTTTTAAAATAGTGGGGGTCTCAGATACAAATGTGATAGGTGTCATGTATAACTTGTTATTTACAAAGAGGGATAATGTATAAGGCACTTCACACTTGTTTTTCTAAATCAAATAATTTAATAAATTTTCAAACATATTACTTTTTTTTTTGGCATAAATTCAATAGTCATTTTTTGTAATACCCTAAAGTTTTTAAGCATCTCCTTATCATTTAATGATGCAATTGTCTTCTCTAATGATAAATTAGAATGGTGTAGCATCATTGATAAAATACTTAGGAGGCAACGGTATTGTTGGAATTTTCTGAGCAACCACTTAAAACTTCTCATAATTGAATCCCTCATTTCTCCATATTCATACTCTTTTTGATCTTGCAGATCATGATTTGGTCAACGATGAATTAAAAATTTTCAATTAAATTCCCAACAACTTCAGATTATATTTTTATTTCATTAAAAGTGGCGTCTTTTTTCACTTCTACAGAGATCTGGTACGTCAAACATCACTATTCATATTGTTGTTGTTGATATCCGAAACCCTAGAGATTCATCTTGTTGTTGATGTTTAAACATGTTTATGTTATATGTTTATTATTGTTGTTGTTATTTTTGTTGTTGAGCCCCGTTATTGAGACCCTAAACCCTAGAGGTTTATGTCGCTGTTGTTTTTTAAACAGATTTATGTTATAGGTTTATTGATGTTGTTGTTGTAGTTGTTGAAATTCGTTGTTGATGTTGTTGTTGATGTTATTGTTGATGATGATGTTGTTAAGTTTTAGATTGATATTGGTTTATGTTTTGTGATTCTTTATGCAACTCTGATCTTGTTTCGTCGACTTGAGTTTATTATATTGAATGTCGATTGTTTGTTTTACTAACCCCTCTTTGAACATATAACCTATTAAATTGATTTTGAAAATAATCATATGAAATATTATGCTGTATTAGAAACATATATTACACTGATTAATGATTTTCTAGCATTCTTCAACTCATCATTTTTCTCATGCTCTTTTATGGTTAAAATCTCGCGAATACTTATAGTTTTTGTTCAATTTTCTTCCATATTTGTTCATTTTTCAAAGCATCAAATTTATACTTTTAAGAATGAACTAGTAGAAAAGAAAGTGTTAGATAAAGAACTTGAAACATTTGAAGAGATTTAATCATGAAAGAACGTGAGATGAATGATGAGTTTCTTGATGCTTCAAAATTATTGATTAGTGTAAATTCTTTTTCAAATATAATCGAATTCTTTATATAATTATTTTTCTAACCAATTTTGAGACGTTAACAAAACATAAAAAAATACACCAATAAATCAAAGATTTGAGCAAATATGTATTATCTTCTTGTTAAATAATTGAAAATATGATTATTTAACACAATGGTTTTCAATTTTTGAATTCTTCTATTTTCAAAGTTAAAATGTAAAAGTGAGGAGAAAGAAGAAGGGCTCGCGACTTATATAGAGTGTTCGAATTTTAAAATCAAAGCACTTGAAAAAAGAAAACACATTCCACAGCCTAAATTGAAGAAAGACATTTTTGACAACTCAAAAGTTTTATGAGAAATTTTGGACGAGGGCCTTAGGGTCATGCACACTTTGTAGTTGTCTTTATTGATATCTCATTATCACAAGGAGTCGGAGAGAAAGCTAGGCTTCTCTTAGTGAGATGTTGATTTAGATTGTCAAACATTATGATGATTAACATGATTTATTTTGGGTCTTAAGGTTTAATTTTAATTCCAATAAATTTAACCAGAGAGATACATACCATGAATACAGCTGCTGCAACAAAATCATTCAAAATGTTTCAAACAGTTGAGTCAATATATGTTCTAAGTACTGAAAGTTTTACTTACATCAATGGCCATATATCTATAAAAGGAAAAAAGTTTTGCAACAATCGAGCTATGAAAGTTGTCTAAATAATTGACATAATAGGAAAAAGCAATTAACTGTACATGATGGAAACTGAAGAGAAATGACCACTTTGAGAGTGAACACTACATAGGGCCAAGCATGCTATTTGTGTAGTGTGATAGTGCTCTTGATTAATTATAGGAGAACAGCTAAATATAATATTGCCTTATATGGCCTGTCATTCCATTTCAGCATCAATTTGAAAAAGACTAAGTGCTAATGGGGAACAAAGATGAAAATGCTACTTCTTTAAGTCACAAAGAAAGGGACAGGACAAGATTATATGGAGAACCATGTTTCATATATGAGGAGAATCTTAAGTGTTAATGGACTCTTATTAGTTCTTTTATTGAATTTTGCCATTTCAATTATTTCAGTAATCATTTTCTCTCCAATATATATATATATATATATATATATATATATATATATATATATATATATATATATATATATATATATATATATATATATATATATATATATATATATATATATATATATGACGTATCATATGAGAATGACATTTTTATATGAGAACATGAGAATGAATCTGAACCATTAGATTTTAAAATAAGTGGTAGAGATTATGTTTCAATCTTTTATATATATATATATATATATATATATATATATATATATATATATATATATATATATATATATTGACACGATGAATTGTCCGGTCATATAAGTTGTCTTGTCAAGGTCAACCTATGTGAATCCTTACTCATCAGTTTGTACACCATTGTTACTGTCAACCTACTTGCATTTTAATAAAGACACTTTGAATATTACATAACCAATCTTCCAAATCTACTCAATGACTCCAAAGTACGGTATATCAATCTTATCTTTAGAAATAAAGAATTGCATGAATTTAACCACAACCATTACCTCATTATTTTGCATTGTAATTCAACCATCCTTTGATTTTATATAAAGGAAAATTTACTAATGTCGTTTGCAATCCAAGTTACTATATTAAATTTAGGCATGTATGACATCCATTTAATTCTCTGAAATGCACTCCCATCATTAAAATTCCTATAATTAAACCAATTTATGAAACTCCTGCTATGCTATTTCAACAACCATTTGCACTCATCCGAGAGAAATTTTCCTTGATAAGTCTTTTGTGAGTAGATAAGTGAGGTTGAACAGGGCCGGTCCTTTGAATTTGGGTGCCTTGGGCGAATCAAAATAGTGGTGCCCCTATAATTTTTTTTAACAATAAATACATAAGTATAAAAGAAATAATTGGATAAAAACACATTTTTATTTGACATTATGCAAAAATAATACAAGTATGTATCTTTGAATCAATGTTTATACTACATCAAAACATAAACCACTATAAAGAGACTTATTCTTCTTTTTCTTCTTCTTCTTGATCCGATCTTTTTTCCTATAAAAAAATTGACCAAACTTTTAAAATTCTTTAAATATCATCCTCTAGCATTTTTTGTTGCAAAATCATTAATTTATTCATAATCAAGGTTCTTCAAAAATTATTTTCAATTGAAATCAATGCAAGACTATTTAAATCTATCTTGTGGCATCGTATATCTCAAATAAGATTTTAATAATTTTAATTTAGAAAAACTTCTTTCAACAGATGTAACACTGATAGAAATAGTCAATATTATTCTATAAGTTATGCATGCAATAGAAAAATTAATTAAAAGTCTTTAAAGAACTCAGTATCATATAGCTTGATTTTGATTTGGTTGTTAAAACTTCTATAATAACTTTTAATTCTTCAACAAAAAATCACCATCAGGGTTAAGAGAATCGTCATGTTTTAAACAAGTTTCAAGATGTTTATAACATGCTTTCAAGTCCCTATCAGTTAATGATCTAAGTCTTTTAATACTAAAGAAGAATCCAAAAATATTTTCATATGTGCTAGACTGCTAAAATCTCTTATCAAGTGAGTCAATTGTTTGATCTATAACATATAAGAAATAGTGATTTCATCAGTGTTGTTTTCTATCAAGATTCAGTTGTGTGGGTTTAGATGGATTTTCATCAGTGTTGTTTTCTATGAATTTGACGTTTTTGAATAAACACACATTCAATCTCTATTTCATTCTCAATCTTTTCAGCACTAGCCTTAACATTTACAAATCCAAATTTGCTTTTAATATATATATATATATATATATATATATATATATATATATATAGATGTTAAAAAATATTTTTTTGGTGCCCCTAAAATTATGGGGCCCTGGGCTCCCGCCCCACGAGCCCGTGCTCAGAGCCACCCCTGAGGTTGAACATCATATATATATATATATATATATATATATATATATATATATATATATATATATATATATATATATATATATATATATATATATATGAGTTTGAAGAACTACATCTCGAGCCATTGATTTAACATTTATACTTTGAGTACCTCTACCTTCATAACTTCCATCATTACGAGACTTTAGAATTCCTATAGGATTGCAAGGGCAGAAAAAATCCTATATTGAACTCCCTTCTTTAACTAAGGATTGCAAGGGCAGAAAAATTTTTATGTTCGAGATAGAAGAATGTTGAAGATTTGTTTTGTCTTGCAATCTATCTAAAGGAATGATGCATGCAAGTTTGGGGCGGTTTCATATAAGTAAGGATTAGAGAAAAATTTGTTTAACAGGTGCTTTCATAGTAAAATCAGATTATTTTATCCCTCGATTATATAAAAAATTGAAGGATTAGATCATTTTGTTTACACTTATAAATAAATAAAAACATAAATTGCGATAGATGGGATTCAAATATGTGGTTTTTTATTTTTATAAATAATAAAAGATGGCGTGCCTAGGTATTATACCTCGATTTTTCTTTAGCTGAGGTGAAAGTTTTGTCACAAAATATATTATTTGTAGTAGTGATGATGTTTGACATGAACACTTTTTTAAACTTAATCATTATTATTATTATTATTATTATTATTATTATTATTATTATTATTATTATTATTATTATTATTATTATTATTATTATTATTATGTAAGCCTTAAAAAAAATTATTTTACCTTAAGGTATAATCACACATACCTTTCTAGATGTAGAATCCTTTCTTGGCTTACCGTTGCTGGAACTAAGACTCTATCAACCCATGATGCCCTGATTCATCAACTTGCAAACAATCTCTAATTACTCCGAGATTTATATTGCAAACAATAAGAGCAGAAGCAATGTCACACATGTAGTGCACCACACCTTCTTGCTATTTTGGTTAAGCAAGTTCTTTGTGTATATTGGTTTGTGCACAGTAGTCCTAGAATTGCAATGGTACATTGACCTCTTGACTTAAGAAGAAATAATTATCTCATAGGCTTCACTATCTATTTCCTCGCTTTATTATTCTCACTTAAACGTCTTGGAATGACTAAGAAAATGGAAAGATATCAATACCATGTGCATTCCCATATGATTAATCATTTGTGGCTCTGCCTCTACTTTTTTTTAACTATTTTTCTTCGGTTCCCAAATTCTATCAAACTCTCTAAAGTTTTCTTGGCCAGATAGCTCTTTAGCTGATAGATATTATATAAAGATACGTAGGATTTAAACATTGATATGACCTCGAATCACATGATATGGACAAGATTGAGATGTTGGAGGCGAATAAAATGGTGCTCAAGATGGCATACTCAGTCCTAGCGTTACAAAATATAATTTTCTAGAAAGGCATAAAAATATTAAGGATATAATGGTGTTCTTATAGGAAAGTAGAACCCAAATTGTTGAAACATAATTTGTCCTCAATATCACAATGTTAAGCGTTAGAAAATTAGATATATTCATTAAGATTTTTCCTCTCAACGATAATAGGTAAAATTGTAGCTTGTAAGATTCATTTTGGTTCCCTTCACCATTCTGCAAGGTGAATCCTCCAATATGTCTCATTGTTGACTTTTCATATTCCCCAACAAAAAGTAGCAAAGTCAAGAGTTTTATAATCCTAGAGTCGACATTATGGTGGGTCATTAGGTCTACTTTGGAAGAATGTAAGTGCATTTTCCAAGAATGATCTAAAGCGAGTGAAGTGAACCCTGCAATGATTTTAACCTTGAAGTTTATTGGACGTGTCAACTTTGTTGTTAGAACTTGAAAGTTGGTCCTGATATTAACAATTTAATGTGTATTTAACTGATTTCTCACAATTGTGATTCTTTTCGCTTCAAGCAATCATGTTGAGGAAGAAACTTGGTTCCTTAATTATAGGTTCCTTTACTACTCCAAAGAGTGTTAAGTACATGGTATTGGAGATTTTTAAGCTAGAATTTAAAAAATACATAAAATAAAGTAAAGAAAAAAGGTAAAGGAATAAATAAATATGAAAATAGTTTGATTTGATTGCATTATATTTTAAATATTCGGTTGTTGTGAAATTTATAGAGCAACTACTATCTTACTAACCATAAATGGTGGGTACGGGTGGAAATAGTCCAAACCAATAATAGAGGCTTATATGCTAGTCTATACAGGCTCAGGTCAGACCACACATTTTTTTTTAAATAGATAAGATTTGGTTATCAATAACTTAGTGGCTTATGATGTTTTGGCCACGCCTTTTCATCAGAATCAGAACCTAATTAGTTAAAAAGACTAGGACTCAGATAAAAAAAACCTTTTAAGCATATCAGACCGACCTATTTAAATAAATATGAATTTTTTTATCATTATTATGTTATGTTTTGTATTTTGAATTAAAATATATAAATAAAACTTGGTTATCTTAAAGAATTTGTGAAGATAAGATGAAAACACCTAATGAACATTATTTTCATAAGTTCTCTTAAACAAATAGTTTTTCAGAACTTATGTTAATAGGTAAGTTAAAATTAGTCAATGCAAATAAATTTTTATTCTCTTGTTTTTTTAGTGTTAGTCTATTTAAATATTATTTTAATGGTTTATTTACATATGTCTAAAACAAATAATCTTTTATGTATGCTAACAAATTAACCATACATTCGAAAAGGTCAGACTCATACCTAAAAATAAACCTACGGTAGACTATATGTCATACTTACGCTTCAATTTTTTTCTCAGATCAGACTTAAATTTGACAAAACCAAATTCAACCCAATTTATTTCTACCCCTAATTGTGGGCTATAAATTGAGGTCTCATACTCATTATGATATTTTTTGCGCGTGCTTTATTGTCCAGGTTGTACTCCGGCTTAAAACTATAGAGCATGACCTTGATTTTCCAACTATCAAATTTTATTGGTCTTTTTTACTATTCCCTCTCATGGATCCAAGTTACTCCGAGAAAGAATTAGCTCTCTCTTAATGTAGTTTCACTCATCTTATCCTACTTTGATTAAGAAATATATGACTAACTTTAAAATTGTAGGATTATAATATATGAAAATTAATGGTTGTGAAAAAATCTACGGTACTTTTATTTGATTTTTTACCACCACATTAAAATTGTTTTTATTTGGTCTTCACACAATAAAATTTTTAGTTTTATTATTAAAATAATACAACTCTTATATTTTATCAAACTTATCAAATCTCTCTTCATTCATTATTTTTTCTCTTTCATCATTTTCTCACTTCTTTCTTCCAAAAATATATATTTTTATATACGAAAAATAGTATTTATGATTCAAAAATTTTTTATTCAAAAACGGTATACGGGAAAAATTTATTCAAAATATCTATTATTGATCTAAATATTTTAATACACGAAAATTTAATATTGATCCAAATATTTTTGTAAATGATACCTAAACAAAAATAATATTTGTATATTGAAAAAAATCTATTATTTATGATAAATGGTATTTATGATCTAATTATTTTTAATTCAAAAATGGTATACGGGGAAAAATTTACTATTGATCTAAATATTTTTATATACGAAATTTACTATTGATCCAAATATTTTTGTAATTGATACTTAAACAAAAATGAAGTCGGTATACGAAAAAAAAAATCTATTATTGATATAAATATTTTTATGTACGAGAAATGGTATTTATGATCAAATATTTTGATCAAAAATTGGTATACGGGGAAAAATCTATTATTGATCTAAATATTTTTATATACAAAAATGTAATATTGATCCAAATATTTTTGTAAATGATACCTAAATAAAAATAAAGTCTGTATATGGGAAAAAATCTATTATTTATTTTTATATACGAAAATTTAATATTAATTCAAATATTTTTGTAAATAATACCTAAACAAAAATAATATTTGTATTCGGAAAAAAATCTATTATCTACGAAAAATGGTATTTATGATCCAAATATTTTTTATTCAAAAATGGTATACGAGAAAAAATCTACGATTGATCTAAATATTTTTATATACGAAATTTACTATTGATCCAAATATTTTTATAAATAATACCTAAACAAAAATGAAGTTTGTATACGAAAAAAATTTATTATAATTCTAAATATTTTTATATACGAGAAATGGTATTTATAATCAAATATTTTTGATCTAAAAATGGTGTACGGGAAAAATTTTATTTTTTATATACGAAAATTTAATATTGATCAAAATATTTTAGTAAATGATACATAAACAAAAATAATATTTGTATATGGAAAAAATCTATTATTTACAAAAAAAATAGTATTTACGATCCAAATATTTTTTATTCAAAATGGTATATGGGAAAAAATTTACTATTGATCTAAATATTTTTTTATACGCAATTTACTATTGATCCAAATATTTTTGTAAATGATACCTAAACAAAAATGAAGTCTATCTACGGAAAAAATATATATATTATTGATCTAAATATTTTTATATACGAGAAATGGTATTAATGATCACATATTTTTGATCCAAAAATGATATACGGAAAAAATCTATTATTGATCTAAATATTTTTATATATGAAATAATCAATTATTTAACTAAATATTTTTTTTCTTTTTTAATATTTTATTTAAAATAAATAATATATTCAAATGCGCGTAACAGAATAGAACCCGTGCGTATGTAAAAAGTTGTTATTAGTTTTTAAATTATAAAGAGACATAAACTAAAATTAGATTGAATTTTTCATGGTGACTCAGATAATTCTGTTCAAGTCACTAGCAAATTCGAACATACAATTGGTATCACTTTACCTCCTCTCATATTCCTTCCACTTAATTGAGAAGATCCCTTTCTAAAAGTAAAGCAGCATCAAGATCCATAGCACCTACAACAAATATCCCACTTCGAGACTATCATTCTATCACCACCACCCACAGTTTCAAGAAACAACAAAAGAGAAAGTATCATGTCTTGCTATATGTAAAACTTGGTCCATCTAATTTTGAGAACACTTTACATATGTTTGACTTTATTCGTAGTAATGGGAATAAAGCTTGCTTACATGTCCCACCTCGTAATTGAGCTATGATAAGATCCTTTTCATTTTGTATTGAGAATATTGAACAATACTATAACTATATACTAGTACAAATAATTGCACACAACATTTGTTTTGAGCAAGGTTGTTAAAATCTCTATTAAAAATATAAAGTCTATAGATTTTACGTTTTTATGTTAGTATTTCGTGTTAAATCGCAGGTAAAAAGGTTTTTATGTAAAATCGTATTTCGAAACGATTTTAAGTGATTAAAATTTTTCTAAAATCGTGTAAAATCATGTAAAATCGTTGGATTTTACTCTTTAACCTGATTTTTACTTCTTTTTTTAGTCAAAATTTATAAATCACATTTTATATTTTGGCCCATAAAATTTTCTCTATGAATTTTTAATTTTATTCACATTCATATTTTGGTTATAATATTAAAGAATCTTTAACATTTGGAGATGGATTTAATCAAGTCGAATATGAATGTTCTAATGAAAAAGATGTCGTAGAAGGATCGAACTTGATTAAGTTCAAGATGAAGATAAAAATTTTGTTTTTTTTCAACTTGAAAACCTTATGAAACTATTATTTTTTTATAATCTTTTGGATGTTACATTTTATAATTTGGTGGACAATTTATGTAATTCGATACATGTTTGTGAATATTACACTTTATTATAATGATATAATATATTTTTGCTTTATAATTAAGTTGAAATTTTAATAATTAATGCATTTAGAATATTATATATATATATATATATATATATATATATATATATATATATATATATATATATATATATAAATTTAATATAATTTTAATATGAGGTAAACTCTATGATTACGTTTCGATTTTATCTAGATAAAACAAATCAAAATAAAAACTCGATTCTGACAACCTTGATTTTGAGTATTAGTAGATTACACCGTTTTTAAATAAGTAATAGTACTATTATCTCTATAAAAAATTTGGAGCATGAATCTAGAAAAAGGTTAGACTTCTATAATAGTATTTTATAAGGTTTCAATAATATATTTGTATATTAATATATCTTTAGTATTTTTATTTTATGTCAGGAGATAGTGACTAACTAGAAGTATTGTAAATGGTACTATGTTTTCAGCCGGCCACAAAATTGTGTCATCAAAATACATAATTTTATCATTTTCAAAAAAGGGAGATTGACCTAGTCATATTCTAATGCAAACAGACGACGTCAAATATTCAAATGCTCCAGCACCTCAGCATCGTTAGGCTCACAGCCTTCAATCCTCATGAAAACTTGAATAAAATCTTTAGCATGTTTCCTCCTTTGCAAATTGGCAGATACCTCCTCTTCCGACAAGATTGGAGGGGGGGCATAGGGACCTTAGCATGATTTATTCCTATACGCAAATTTATTATATGGGCGTCTAACGATCCATAAGAATAAGTTTATTCCTCCAAGGAAGCTTCTGACATCTCTTCTTACTTGTAATCATCATATATAGATATAATTTCTAGTACTATATAATCACTATTATGAGAAGGATAATGAGAATCATGAGATGACTGAGATAAAGTTTCCAATTTATAATCACTCACTAAATTAATAATGATATCACTCATCCTAACTAAAAGCAGTAAATGTTGAAGGGGGAAGCTTGAATTAGAAGGGTGCTTGTTTAAAAAAGATTGATGAAATAGGAGGAACGAAAATAATGGAAAGCTTTGAGCGAAGCTCTCAAACACTCCTAACGACATTCTCAAGAAAAAAGGAACAAAATTATATCTTTGGAAACGTAACTCCCCAAATATTCAACTCACCTTACTTATAAACTATGACAACAGAAAGATCAAGACCAACTATGAACAGAAGTAAAGAGATCAATGAATAGATTTCCACTCATGGAAACACACCAAACTGAAGTGCACTTAAGCACTCTATAATTTGCGTCACATCCTAGATAGTTATGTCATCGCACGTGTCAGGAATGGGTGACAAAACGTCCCAATGATAAGATTGCACTAAATGCGCATGTCCGCCAGTACTTTTCAAAACGGATCCCAAGCGACTCAGCACTACTCTACATCAGACTACGACCCGAAGGTTGATCAATGATACTTAAAGCTTACCTTGTCTCTTTCAGTGTGCGCTCAAGCCTTGGGGGAAATTGTTCTGGACCTAGAAAATGCGCACTCTATTCGACTAAAATATAAAACAGTTCACGTGCAATTGGGCTTTTTTTTTTGTCCAAAATAATATTGATATTAAACCAATTGAGTTGTAACAATTACGTTATATATACGAAAATAACAATTAGGTAGTAACAATATTGATATTAAACCAATAAATTTTTTAAATTAATAATGTAAAATGTAAAGAATTCTAAGGAAGATACTAAAATAAATATTCGAGAAAAAAATATTAATAAAAATGTGAAGCACGTAACACTTCTAAAATAACATATAAAGAAAAAAATGGATATAACTTGTCACTATCTTATCAAATACATATTCAACTTGTAAAATATTATCACATTGAATATGATATGTTTATGTACATATATTTATCAATGAGAGTAATTCTTAATTTACAAACCAATTTTATAAGATTGAGTTATGTTTAACCTCAAATTTAAGACTTTTGATTATATTTTATCTCCATTTAAACATTTACGTTGTGATTGGTTTAAGAGAAAAAGAAAAGATAGAGCAAAATGAGAGAAAAGTTTAAAAGAAATAGTCAATTTCTCTTTATTGATGTAGAAGAGAAAGTGAGGAGAGAGAAAGAAATGAGTTAGACCCACAATTTTTCACAATATCTTCAATAACAAGAAGAAAGAGAAAACAAATACTAATTTAACATTAATTTTTCATTTATGTTCCTATTTTCTTTTAAGTCAGTGTTATTTCAAGGATATTTCTGTATTTTAAAAATCATCAACATTTCTCTTTTCTCTACTTCTCTTATATTTTTCTTATATCAAACAATACTCCAAATCTTCTATATTTTTTATATTTTTCTCTTTTCTTTCATTCTCTCTCTTATCTATTTCTTACTTCTCAAATTCTCTTCATAACCAATCATCCTCTTAGAGTATTGAAACACACTTTAAATCCGCAAATTTCTATTTTATCTAAAGTGTGTAATAGACTTATAGGGGTAATAGGCTTGCTAATTTCTTTTTATTAAAAATTGTTGCTTATAATGGTAATAGGCTGCACTTTTCATCTGTTGACAAGTTTTTATATTTTTGGTGAAAATCATCACTTATTCACTTTAAGCAACGATTTGAAAGTGTAGATAAAATTTAATACTACAGTTTAAAGAAACGATAGTAAGAGGAATGAGCCATAATTTGGCCAACGAATTTAGGGCGGTTTAGAGGAAACTCAAGAGGTTGTTTTGGTGCTAAGGAAAATAAATTTTGCCCAACAAATAAACACATATTGGAAGTCTATAAATAGGACTCATGTTAGTCATTTGAGAAATCATTCACTTTGAAAATGTTATATTTTCTTATTTGTATGTGTGAATGAGATTTTAGAGGGTTTTCATACTGAATACATGAAAAAATGGATTCAACCGAAGATTGAGAGATCATCTGACGTTGTATTTCTACTCCTTTTCTATTTTATGATGTTTAGTTAAATTATATTTTTTAGGGTTGCATTCTCAATTTAATATGACTTATATGTCTTTGATGTGATCATGACATTATGTCTGTTGTAGTTAATCAAATATATTTGATTTTTATACTTTTGTCTAATGCTTCTTATATCTCTAATGATGATATGTGCTCTTAGGCCTATATCACTGGTAGTGCATATATGCATAAATATGACTTGGTCTTTTATAACATGATTTGTGAACTTAGATCTCCGCTAATGTGCTCTTTAGGTTTAGACCTAGGTATAAAAATATATCTATATTTGGTATTCACATATACTACTGAAACTTAATAATATAGTTTGTTTATTAAGTTGAGAGATTGTTGAATAAACAAATACGATTGATATCGTGACATTATTTTTGACATAGATAATGTTGTTGAGTAATAGGTGATAATATGAAATCATAACTAAAATGTATATAACAAATGTTGTAATTATTAAAAGATATAATGATTACAAGTGTGTTCTAAAATGACAAATGGTGAAAATGAGTAAATGCTAATAAATGCATGTAATAAAGTCCCACATTGGAAGATTCACTCATTTTCAAAGTCCTTATAAAAGAATTAATGACATTAACTCAACAAAAGGACAAAAGAGGATAAAGTGCCACATTGACAAATGTGGTGGTCCCAAGCATTATTGCCACTTGTCCCAATCCTACAACCACTCGCCGGTGTCGCCACCGGCGACACCGGCTCCGGCTCCGGGTCCGGGTCCGGGTCCGGGGCCGGGGCGTGGGCGTAGAGGCGCTAGTGGCGGCTTACGAAACCATGCAGAATTGAAACCATGCAAATGGTGCATGAATCTGTCTATGTGCAACAGTCATAACTTTTGAAAATATATTGTTTCATTAAGGGTCGCAACCTTTGAAACAAACATTTTCGTGGCCTATATAAAGTTGATTCCGCATTCAGAAATCACATCACAAAAATTCCGAAAATCCTCTGAATAATTCCAGATCGTTCTTCGCTGCATTCGAGTTTTCGCCGGTCTTGCGCAAACTCGATAAGGCTGAATTATCCTGGGTATTCCTGCATCAAAACTCTAAGACATTTCGGGAGTGCTTGAAATACTTTAAGGAAAGTGATTCCGTTCACGATTCCAGCCTCGGTCCTCTCGATTGAAACATATATTGATAACAATCTTAAAGTATTATCAACCATGGCCGCCGACGCTTCTGTTTCAAGCATCAAACTCATGAACCAGGATCTTGTGAAACTAGATCGTTTTGATGGAACAAACTATACCCGTTGGGCTGACAAAATGACCTTTCTCCTGACTACTCTGAAAATTCAATATGTCTTGGATCCTGACTTGGAGGAAATTCCAGAACCCACTCCAGATGACACCGATGAAATAAAGAAGGAGAGAAAGAAACGTAAGGAAGATGAATTGCTGTGCCGTGGACACATTCTGAACACATTATCCGATCGTCTCTATGATCTCTACACTGATACCGCATCTGCAAAGGAAATCTGGAAGGCACTTGAATTCAAATTTAAAGCCGAAGAAGAAGGTACTAAAAAGTTCTTAATATCTAAATACTTTGACTTTAAAATGTTGGATTCAAAGCCTATTCTTGCACAAGTACACGAGTTACAGGTTCTCGTGAATAAAATAAAGGCCGTAAAAATTGATGTTCCTGAGGCTTTCCAAGTCGGTGCAATCATAGCAAAATTGCCACCTTCATGGAAAGGATACAGAAAGAAATTGCTGCATAGTTCCGAGGATCTCTCGTTGGAGAAACTCCAGAAACACCTTCGAATCGAGGAAGAGACGAAGGATCGTGAAAAGCCCGAGTCCTCCGGATTTGCAAAGGCAAATGCTGTTGTTGCAAAGGGAAAGAAAAAGTATGATGGTACAAAAAATCATCTTGGTCCAAAGAAAGATCATAACAGGTTCAAAAACTCTGGTGGACAAAGGGGTACTAAAAATGGATGCTATGCATGCGGCAAACCCGGACATTATGCTCGAGATTGCAGGCACAACAGGCCCAAAAATGAGGTTAATGCTGTTCATGCAAATGACGACATAATCGCTACTGTAAGCGAAATTATGGCCATCAAAGGAAAAGTCCAAGGATGGTGGTATGATACATGTGCAACTGTACATGTGTCTTATGATAAAGCGGCATTCAAAACCTATACCGAAGTCAATGATGGACAGGAGGTACAAATGGGCAATGAGGTCCGATCAAGAGTTGTTGGAACAGGATCCGTCGAACTCAACTTCACCTCTGGAAAGAAAGTCACTCTCATCAATGTTCTTCATGTTCCCGATATGAATAGAAACCTCGTTAGTGGGGACTTGTTGGGAAAACCTGGCATTAAATCTGTGTATGAATCGGGCAAGTTAATATTGACCCGTAATGGTATATTTGTAGGAAAAGGATATTCCGCTGAGGGAATGATCAAACTATGTACTACTGATAATATTATTAATGAAATTTCTAATTCTGCTTATATGCTTGAATCTATTTCATTATGGCACTCTAGATTAGCACATATTGGTATTAGTACTATGAATAGACTAATTAAATCTGGATTGATATCATGTAACATTCATGATTTCGGAAAATGCGAAATATGTGTTAAGTCTAAAATGATTAAGAAACCTTTCAAAAGTGTTGAAAGAAAAACAAATGTTCTTGATCTTGTGCACTCTGACTTGTGTGAATTCAATGGAATGTTAACCCGTGGGGGAAATCGTTATTTTATAACATTCATTGATGATTGTTCTAGATTCACACATGTATACCTCTTAAAGCATAAAGACGATGCCTTTAATGCTTTTAAAACATATAAAGCGGAAGTTGAAAATCAATTAAGTACTACCATAAAAGTACTTAGAAGTGATAGAGGCGGTGAATACTTCTCGGCGGAATTTGATGCATATTGTGAAGAATATGGCATTATACATGAATGTTCTGCGCCTCGCACACCACAACAAAATGGCATGGCCGAAAGAAAAAATAGAACATATCAAGAAATGATTAATGCTATGTTAATGCATTCAGAATTGCCATTTAATTTGTGGGGTGAAGCATTATTATCCGCATGTCACATAATGAACAGAATTCCATTAAAAACAACTGGAATCTCTCCATATGAAAAATGGAAAGGAAGATCACCAAATATTGATTATTTTAGAGTGTGGGGGTGTGTCGCATATTACAAAAATATGGACCCCAAAAGAACAAAATTAGGTCCTCGAGGGATCAGATGTGCTTTCATTGGATATGCACCAAATAGTAAAGCATATAGACTTTTAAATTTAGAGTCTAATGTAATTGTCGAATCTAGAGATGTGGAATTCTTTGAAAATCTTATTACCAAGAATAAAGAACCAGAGAATCCCACGATCAAAGAGTCTTGTGACAATGATTCGACTCGGATGGTTGAAACACAACCCGAACCAAGAAGAAGTAAAAGGGCACGGAAAAATAAAGGTCTAGGACCGGATGAAATCGATTCTCAACTTATTTCCGTTTTTCTAATTGAAGGAAATAACAAGAATGATGTTCATAAAATTCCTATTATTCTTCAAATCGAAGATGATCCTAAAACATATAAAGAAGCAATGACTTCTAGAGATGCTTCTTTTTGGAAGGATGCTATCCAAGATGAAATGGATTCAATTATGTCGAACCATACTTGGGAACTAGTTGATCTTCCGAAGGGATCAAGACCCATCGGATGTAAATGGGTGTTTAGGAAGAAGTATCACAGTAATGGTACATTAAACACCTATAAGGCTAGACTAGTTGCAAAAGGATTTAGACAAAAGGAAGGTATCGATTATTTTGATACATATGCACCAGTAGCAAAAACTACAACGATTAGAATTTTGTTTGCACTAGCCTCCCTGAACAACCTTATTGTACATCAAATGGATGTTAAAACAGCATTCCTAAATGGCGATCTTGACGAGGAAATCTATATGGAGCAACCAGAAGGCTACACACTTCATGGAAATGAACAAAAGGTATGTAAACTTGTCAAATCTTTATATGGTTTAAAACAGGCACCAAAACAATGGCACCAAAAATTTGACACTGCCATACTTTCAAATGGTTTCATTCCAAACTCTTGTGACAAATGCTTGTACACAAAGGTGTGTGGAAATGCTATTATCTTTCTATGTCTATATGTTGATGACATGTTGATTATTAGCAATGAAATGAGTGGAATCCTAGAAACAAAAGGTTTTCTAACTTCCACATTCAAGATGAAAGATCTTGGATTAGTTGACACTATACTAGGGATCAAAGTAAGACGAAATAGTGGGGGTTATGAACTCAATCAAACACATTATATTGAAAAAATGTTGGAAAAGTTCAAACACCTTAACTTCAAGGAAGTAACCACTCCGTTTGATCCTAGTGTCAAACTTCAAAAGAACAATGGAAGATCCGTGGCACAATTGGAATATGCAAGTGCCATTGGATGTCTAATGTACTTAATGCAATGTACTAGACCAGACATAGCATTTGCTGTTAGTAAAATGAGTAGATTTACTAGTAATCCAAATGATGAACATTGGAAGGCAATAACAAGGATTTTTGGATATTTGTCAAGGACTAAAAACCTTGGTCTTCATTATGGTAAATTTCCTGCCATACTAGAAGGATATACTGACGCAAGTTGGATATCAAGTGTTGGAGATTATAAATCTACAACTGGGTGGATATTCACATTAGCTGGAGGTGCGATTTCTTGGAAAAGCAAGAAACAAACATGCATTACTCTTTCAACCATGGAATCAGAGTTTGTGGCTCTGGCGTCTGCTGGACAAGAAGCAGAATGGTTGAGGGATCTCTTATTAGAGGTTCCATTAGCTAAAGATAATGTTTCAAAGGTGTTGATACATTGTGATAGTCAAGCCACCCTGGCTAGAGCATTCAGTGAAGTATACAATGGAAAGTCTAGACACATAGGTCTGAGACATTCTCTCGTGAGAAAAATGATAAAGGATGGGATCATTTCACTGACATATATACAAACGAGCTATAATTTGGCTGATCCTTTTACTAAACCACTGGCCAGAGATTTAGTAAAGTCTACCTCGAAAGGTATGGGATTAAAACTCCTTGAATAAGGGTTCCGACAATGATAGCAACCCAATCTGAAGTTAATACATCTTAACCTAAGATTCAATGGGTAACAACAAGTCGTTGATTTGGAAGTTGGTACAACATTTCGTGATAATGTTGACTATTACATAATTGAGGGTTGAGTTTTAAGGAAACTCTTAATGAAGTACTATATCGAGGATATAGAGATAAAACTTCACCTATGTGAATTTCGAGATGGTGCCGTCTCAAAGTGAGAGTTGGAGTTTCTCTCATGAAAAATTCATGAAAACAGGAAAAGCACATGGCCATAAATAGTGCTAGGCGAGATATGTAGGCGAAGAAAACCTTAAAAGTGTGTGTATAGCAATGCCGGTCTAATCACATGGGATAATGGTTCAAAGCATAGCTACCTAACATTCCGATTAGACTTTGCGTTGTCTTTACTAAGGTTAAGTTCAAATCGAAAGATACCTAACTGTATTAACACTTTTATCTTCTATATTCTGGAATTGGAATTGTCATTATTAGAACAAGTGGGGGATTGTTGTAATTATTAAAAGATATAATGATTACAAGTGTGTTCTAAAATGACAAATGGTGAAAATGAGTAAATGCTAATAAATGCATGTAATAAAGTCCCACATTGGAAGATTCACTCATTTTCAAAGTCCTTATAAAAGAATTAATGACATTAACTCAACAAAAGGACAAAAGAGGATAAAGTGTCACATTGACAAATGTGGTGGTCCCAAGCATTATTGCCACTTGTCCCAATCCTACAACCACTCGCCGGTGTCGCCACCGGCGACACCGGCTCCGGCTCCGACTCCGACTCCGGGTCCGGGTCCGGGTCCGGGGCGTGGGCGTAGAGGCGCTAGTGGCGGCTTGTAGACGGCACTTGAGCACTTAGGCACGTCGCATCGGAGCGATCGGGCTATTCGCGGCGTTAATGAGGCGGCTCCGGCGGGCGACGGCCGGCCTTCGGCCGGGTGCTATATTTTGCTCAGTGTACATGATTTGAATTTTGAATCGGAAAGGAGGCAACTGTTCACGAAACCATGCAGAATTGAAACCATGCAAATGGTGCATGAATCTGTCTATGTGCAACAGTCATAACTTTTGAAAATATATTGTTTCATTAAGGGTCGCAACCTTTGAAACAAACATTTTCGTGGCCTATATAAAGTTGATTCCGCATTCAGAAATCACATCACAAAAATTCCGAAAATCCTCTGAATAATTCCAGATCGTTCTTCGCTGCATTCGAGTTTTCGCCGGTCTTGCGCAAACTCGATAAGGCTGAATTATCCTGGGTATTCCTGCATCAAAACTCTAAGACATTTCGGGAGTGCTTGAAATACTTTAAGGAAAGTGATTCCGTTCACGATTCCAGCCTCGGTCCTCTCGATTGAAACATATATTGATAACAACAAATTGTTTAAATACACACAATTATACAAATTTCATATCAGTTGAGTTATCCACCGATTCCAAAATCATTATCTTGTTGATAAACAAACTTTTGCCATAAAACATTTGATTTTCACCTTAAATTACTACTAAACTTAAATTTCATTAGGATGAACAATATGTTGCAACAATACATTCCTTAGTATAAAAGTCGACCAAACAGCCTATATTTCTTTCTTCCAAACAATTTTTCTGATAAATTAAAAAATATAATTAATTTTAAGAAATAAAAGGAAAATATGAGTTACTATTTTACAAAATTATTCTTTATCAATAATATGAAAATAATTTAATTCTAAGAAAATAGAAAAAGAGTGTCTATTAATACGATAAAAATAAACATTCATCTTTAATTCATATAAATTAAAAATTAGAAAACCTTTAATTCTCTTATTTATATCATCTTGATTATTAAAAAATATATATATTTAATGAATATTGTGAAACATTAAGGCAACCTCCATTATATAATAGTTTCTTTCCGTTTGTCATGATTAAGCTCCAAGATGCATCTCCTATGAAAAAGAGAGATTATCATGGTATAGTAGTGATTTCAAATCTTAAGTGCCTATTGCCCATTGTGTTCTTTCATTTAATTTGGGTTGTCTAGTCACAATCACAATGATAGATGAATCAATTCTCAATTAGTATAATCAATCTTATCAATATGTATAGTTATCATACATTATTAATCAATATTTTTGGATAAATATTTTTAAACCATTTTTTATTTTGTAATTTTCCTCTAATTGACAGCTAAAGATTTTATAAGAAGGGATTTGAATGGATTCAACAAGAAAATATTTTCTTATTGATTATAACTATAGGTCTGAAGACAGCTAGCTATAGCTTTATTTTTCTTCACTCAAACCTTATGCCAGTGATGAAGTTTAATTTAAGAATAAAAACTAAAAACATCACATTCAAAAAGATCGATTTTTATATAGATATGATAAACATGGATTGCACCTATATAGTAAATAACTAGCTAATCAAACCATAGGTATTAATAAATAAACCATTTTTTGTTTACTTTCAATTCATATTTTAGTAGTTTGCAATGTAAACGATTTTCGTTCTTATTATATAATTGATAATGACGTCGCATTATTTCCAATAATCCTCCTCACGATGTTGGCATTAGGGTCGTCAAGAAGATTAATGCTCTATTTGTTGTATAATACATTTCGTTTTGTTAAGTAAGAAAACACTAGTTCAAAAAGAGAATTTAAAGGTGTTTATTTTGAAGCATATGCAACAAAACGACATATAAAAATGACTTTGGTTAATATGCATAAGGATTTTATTTATGCATCATGCATAAGCCTACATAAGCCATTGGATCATGTTTTTAATCAAGTATTGAGTATTGAGTGGTGAGTATTGAGTATTGAGTAATAACAATTGATGTCTAGAATTTGATCCAATGATCCAATGGTCCATAATAATCTATGCATGGTGCATAGATTTTTATCTATGCACGGTAACTGCACCCTATAAAAATGTTGGTGAATTCTTATCTACCCAACTCAAAAATTTGAGTAAAGTTATCGTTACTGTAAAATATCTAGAAAACAACCAAAAATATATTTTATTTAATAATTAATTAAATAAGATAAAACTAAATGATGTAATGTGATTGGTGGAAGGTACACTACCCAATTTTTTGTGATTGGTAGAGAAGTTGTTCCCAAAAATATTTTGAATTAATTTTAATGTGTTTGATTCTTTAAATGTAGAATTAAGAAAAAAAAGACAATATTTCTTTTATTTGGTTTGAATAGAAATAAGGAAGAGAGAGATAAAATGCATGGGCCCACTGATTTTCAACTTCTTCTCCTCTCAGCTAAGAAAGTGAAGAGATTGGCCTATTTTTTCCTACTCTCTAGCTTTATCCTTTTATTTACTTAAGTTTTGTTATTTTTAAGCTTAAATGTTTTTTCAAAATAATAATCTAATAAATTTTAAATAAAAAAAAACTTAAAGTAAATAGAAAAAATTGTGTAAAATAAATCTAATAAACATGGCACTGTTAAGTATTAGTGGAACAGTAAAATATTAGTGACTATGATTCTTTATTTGAATTAATAAAATACTTAACTAGAAAAATTAATTCTTTTAAAATAGTTATTGATTTTTAATCAAATTAAAAATAAATATTTAAATTCACATTGATAGTGAATGATCTCTCCATATTTAAAAGAAATGGTTAGAAATATTAATTTAAATAATAAAAATTTGTGTATTTATTTTAAGTTAAGGGTATTTTTGTCCTTTCAAAAACAATTACACTTCTCTCTCTTCTATTTCTCTTACATTTCTCTTATAACAAACAAACCATCAAATTTACTATATTTCTGTCTTCACAACTTCTCTTCTTAACCAAACACACCCTAAAAGCTAGAATTTATAATTTTTAAGTTTAAAAGAGATTTTTACCTTGAAAGTTATAATTCAATTCGCTATTATATGAATTAATTCAAATATAAATTAATTTATTTTTAACTTAATTTTCATCAGAATCAATCAGAAGTTGGAAGTGAAAGGTATTGAAGAGGATAATGTCTACATAAAGGCAATCATAAGGCGGTCTTAGTGTAAGATATTGTGAAAAATTCAACTTGGCTCTCCTTAGCAAGTAGAAGTGGCGTATCTTGAATGAGGAATTTTTTTTGGACTAACCTTGTTTCTTTTAGGTATGGAGATATCAAAACATCTATGCTTGGAGACTCAATTTTTCACTCGAGAAGTAAAGTGACGCTTTGGTGGAGGGATCTTTGTGCGGTTAGAAGATTTGATTCGGAACACTGGCCAATTGGTTCTCCTCTTCTATCTCGTGCAAACTTGGTGATGGCACTTGCATTAATTTTTGGCGCGATCGATGGATTAGTGATCAGTAGTTTTTACACGTTTATTTACCGTTGTTTTTAGTTGTCTTTGCGTTATAGTGTTAAGTGTTTCATTCCATTATTCTTCATTGTATGCATTGGTTGTGTGTTTTACTATTTTTAGGCTAAGATGAATAAATCGGAACAAATCAATGCAAAACTCGGAGTTTTGAAGGAAGTTCAAAAATTATGCTTCAGGAGGCCTGACGCAAATGGTCGTGTCAGGAGGAAGGCCTGAGACGAGTTCAAAAAGATGGAAAGGCAATGGTGCAACACGGGTGGCCGTGTCAGCTGACACGGGACGTGTTGCACGCCCTGGGACTAAAAAAGGAAAATAAATAGACAGAGACCTAACATGTGTGCCCGTGTTGGGATGCTATAGTGATTTCAGTATTTTTTATGAATTAGTTCAGTATTGGGCCTGCGAAGGTGTTTTTCGTATTTCCAACAGACTTAAGTGAATGTGTGTTATTTATATGAGTTTTGAAGAAGAATTAGAGGACTTTTGGCGGAGAGAAGAATACACGATTGAAAATTGGAGAAAATAAGGGTTTAGGAGAGTAGAAGGTTTTTATGAACGGAAGCGATTGAAGATCAACTTTCATCTAAATTCTTGTAATGACTCTATTTTATATTTTGTTTTCTTTGAACAGCATGAGTAGCTAAACCCCCTAATGCTAGGGGGTGTCCCTGATTTACATCTGTAATGACTTTGATTTCCCAAGTTCAATAATCTATTTGATTTTCATGTTCAATTTAATTGTGCAATGTTTCTAAAGCTTTCCTTGTCGGACCAACTGGACTGCTGTTGTTAAGGTTTTTGTACAATTAGACTATAGTAGATATCACCTAGGAATAGAGATACCCTATAGTAACCAGATTATTCGTGATTTAATAATGCGTAATTTCATCGTTAGGTGTCCATGGAAATAGGGCTTAGGATGAATGATTACAGGTTTTCTCGCCAAGGAATTGGGAGTGAACATCCTTACGAATTGGTAATCGATAGTTAGAATAATTTGTTACAATAAGGAATCAGAGTTGTTACAGGGTTCAGTCACACACCTAACCTGGCATGTTACTCATACTTGTTAAAAAGCCACTTTTAAATTTTACTTTATTCTACGTATTCCTCATTACCAATATCCCAACAAAACTCAAATTTAAGTTTTTGTTTGATTAAACACGAAATAAGCTTTATACTGATACGTAGTCCTTGAGATCGACATTCAAGGAATTTCCCCTTTATTACTACAGAGGGAAAATAGTACACTTGCTATTTTATCGATCAAGTTTTTGGCGTCCCGGGGACTGCCGAAATATAGAGTTTTCTTTTGTTCAATTAAAATTTTGTTGCTTGTCAACTAAAATTTTATTTTCTATTATTTTTATAATTTTCTTTTTGTTATTCTTATTGGTCTCTGCCTAATCTTTTATGCGGAAAGTCCTCCGTTGAATTTCCTTTTGATGCAGAAATCGAAAAAACGTTTCACGCAGGGCGTAAACAAGTTCGATCAGCTAAATTGGAATCAGAAGAGGAAGTTTTTTTAGTTCATTCAAGTTCATAATTTGAAAGAGAAAAAGAAGATATGAGTGAAAATCCTCCGCCACCTGAGAGACTATTTGGAGACTGTGGTGTGGCAAATATCCCAGATAGTAGACTATTAATTGTCAACTAACCAATAAATATTTCTAATTTTCAACGGCATCCGAACACCTTGGAGTTTAGTCACTATATAAACAATGATATCATTTTTAATATATGATGACACAATAAATTCATTCATTTGATACCTACAAGCACTATCTAACTTAGACATCAAAATATTTTTTAAGTAACATCTTCCTTTATATCAAGAAAAACACTAAAATTAGGAATTAAAGAGAAGATTGAAGCAATATGACCGGTAAAACATAACTCACGTCACCTGCTAGTGAGATATGCAAATCACTGGATGAATTTTTTTATAGGAATTTCATAATACACCATTATATCTTTTTAGAGATCCTTGACAAAAACTCAAAAATACTCCATCATTCGAATATGTATATTCGAATGTATTCAATATTTGATTTTCACGGGTTTTTTTAGATATGTATCTCCGAAGTATTCTAATATTTTATTTTCATGAGATTTTAATTTCATAACTCACGGGTTTTTCATGAACCGAACCAATTCGAAAATACTTCGGAATTCGGTTTGACAATTAAATCATTGAATTAGGTTCATGAACCAAATGAACTGAATATGAGCTAAAAACTAAGTTACTTAACTAAATGAGAGTTGAACTTGAACTATACACAGTTCGACTCGTTAGGTTCACGAGTCAACTCGATTATATATGAGATGAATTATATTGCCTTTAAGAGTATGTTTAAAGATTTGCTCTAAATCTTAGCCCTATATTTGTTCTAATCTAGCGATTTTAATTGATAATTTATATTCTCAAGTGAGCAAAATATTTCTAAAAATAATAACACAAATAAAAGCAAAGTCGTATAAATACCAATCTTATAATTTTTATTTAAAAATATATAAATTTAAATTGTCAAATATATAAAAAGAATAGAATTTAGAAAATGACTTTTAAGTATGTAAAGCAAACAAGTTGAGCCGAGTTAATCGTGAACTTCTAACTAGTCGAGTTTGAGTTGGGAAAAAAGTTTGTGACAAATTAGAACCGATATTTGAGCTGAATCAATTTTTAACGAGTCGAACCGAGCTGAGACGAGTTCGACTCGACTCATTTCCAGCCCTAGAAATAACCCAATATTTCATCTTTATGGAATTTTCGGAGATGAATATCCGAACAAACGGAGTGTTAAGAATCAATTAGAATCAAGGTGTATCAATTGTATTAATTATATTACTTTATTATATATAATTTATATGAATATAAATATACATTAAAGATATATCTGCATTGTGTTGTAAAAAATTAATGTATATTGAATAACAATTTTTTTAATTTTATAATAAATATGAATAACTTATATGTAATAAAAAAATATATTAATAAAAATATTGTTATCTTTTCTAAGATAATTTTTTAAATTTATGTATATTGATAATTTAAATCAATTAATTTTAAGTTGATGTGATAAATATATTTTTTTTAATAAAGAGAAATATTGACAACATTCATTCTTAATTAAGAGAATCTGGATCCGTCTTAGTTTCTCATTTATTGGAAAGGTATTTATGTGTTTAATAAGACACTGTTAATATATTTATATTCATATAAATTGTATATGATAAGGTAATACAACTAATACAATTGATACACGTTGATTCTAATTAGTTCTTAATACTCTATTAGTTCGGATATTCATATCCGGAAATTCCCTAAAAATGAAATATTGAGTTATTTTATATATGCATATCTGAAAATCTCCTGAAAATAAAATGTTGGGTGTGTTCGAATATACATATTTCAACGACAAATTGAGATTTTCAGAGATTTGGTTCGCCTCATCAGGGTTTATTAAAAAATCTAATTATTAATTTATTTTAAAAGATTACAAATTTAAATTAAACGCGTTTATATACAAAATGAAAATTTAAAAAGATCTATTTCTAAACTAGACATAGGGTCTGTTTGGTAAAAATAGCGGTTGACTGATAAGCTAGCTGATAGCTTATAGCTTATGACTGATGGCTGATGACTGATGACTTATAGCTTATAGTGGATGATTGAGACTGATAGCTTATAAGCTCATTGAAGTGTTTGGTAAAATTAGCGGTTCAATTAACTTATAAATGTAAAATGACATAAAAGATATTTAATATATAATTATTTTATTTTAAATTAAAATAAATTATAAGGGTTAAAAATGGATTTTAATTTAAATAATAAGGATAAAAAAGGAAGAAAAAGTAATAAGCTATAAGACATAAGCTAAAACGCTATTTGAAATAGCGTCTGGAAAATAAGCTATAAGCTAGTAAAATAAGCTATAAGCTCGTGATGAAAAGACCGTTACCAAACGGGTCTAAATTATCATATGAACTTATAAGACATAAGACATAAGCTATAAGCTCGAAAAGTTGTCTTCCCAAACAGAGCCATAGAGAAAACAAAAACTATCAATAAAAAAAAA
Organism: Vicia villosa; assembly: GCF_029867415.1. Lineage (NCBI taxonomy): Eukaryota > Viridiplantae > Streptophyta > Magnoliopsida > Fabales > Fabaceae > Vicia > Vicia villosa. Next base: position 900,183 of record NW_026705154.1, on the reverse strand, counting down.
AGACATAAGATATGTTTGATTTGTTAAAAAATAAGAGATCGAACAACACGATTATAATTGTCTTAGGTTTGATTTAAAAAATATGCATGGGACACGACAAAAATTAGGATTAAGCATTGAACAAAAACTAAAATTTCTGTCTCTCATTAAACAATGAGACAACTTTTTTGTCCATAGTACAAG